>NC_091130.1:148117951-148215451 GCF_040183065.1 Periplaneta americana | reverse complement strand
TTTGTTTAATCAAAATACAGTACAGTATTAACAATGAGTGTTTTTACTCACGAACTGAACTGTCCATACGGACCTATTCATTTCATTATGCAGTGTATATTATACTGTCTATAGAGAATGAAGTTAAATTGAAAAATAATCATAATATGGATATTTAAACACATTTTTCAAAATGGTGGCGGTTCATTTCGATACAGGCTTCAGTTTTAGTGTGTGTAATTCCAATTACCAGTTTCGTCCTTCGTACTAGTAGCTCATGTTGAAATAATTCTGTACCTACTCTGTAAAAGAGTACCTTACGTACTGTAAATTCAATCTTCACTTCTGCTCGATCCGAAAAGATAAAATTACTCAGACATGCTATCTACTGTCCGTCCAAGTGGTTATGTCGCAGGATCGTAGAAAGGAGGAAAATCACGTGACGGTTAATTACTTAACGAGGCCCTTTTATTTAAGTTATTTTAAACAGTTGTATGGGTATAATATTACGTAAATGTCCAATTCCTAACAGAAATTAATGTTCTCATAAAAGAGCTAAGACAGCCCAGCCACTAGCCTTTACAGAGAGGCGAATAGAAGCTGGTGGGGAAAACCGGAATGCGATGTAGGCAAATGGACGACAGTACCTGTGCGAAAATGAAGCAATATTGAAAGCTCTTTCGTCATTGAAAAACGCGAACATATTTTTGGAACGTACTGTGACGGTAAGGCTACTATGACTGTATATTCGGTCTTGGATCTGTGAGGAGGACAGTTTAACTTCATTAGGAGAAGGGGTGGCAGTGAAGTACATTCAAAAACTCAGGTACAATAAAAATTGAAGTAAAAATAAAATGATGTCCCTGTATGTATACTTTTTACTGGTTGAGTGGAAGAGAAGGCCTTGCGGCTAAAATAAATCATTATTATTATTATTATTATTATTATTATTATTATTATTATTATTATTATTATTATTATATGGCATAAGTATATACGCAACAAAATGATACAGCAACTTTAATTGTGTCCACAAAAAAGTCTATTCTGCCCAGCTACAAGCTCTGAAATGAACATAGTCTGTATGTTCATGATTGATAAAACAGCAACAGGAAAAATGTGCACTTGCAACTTCTATATTGACATTGCAATTGAGATTCAAGTATGCAACAAGCAGGCACTCTTGAGAGAGATAATGTGTTCGAGTGGGGACAAGTACCTAGCTTAATGGGAATTATCAGTCTAGATAAAGATAAAGGCGGTGTTATGAGTTACAATGAAGGAAACGACGAAATAAACAGTTAATTATGTATTGATGTTTCAATCAATAATTGAATGATTGCTTGAATTAATGAATACTTGAAAGGGTGATGAATTAAAATTTGAATGAATTAATGAATGCTTGAATGAACGAATAATAATAATAGTAATAATAATAATAATAATAATAATAATAATAATAATAATAATAATAATAATAATAATAATAATAATAATAATTTATTGCTAGAAAAATGATACATATTGCTTTTTTAATATAATAATCACTCTAGCACCCCCACAAAAAGTCTCTTGCTCAGGGGAAAAATCACATAATTTTATGACATTTTATTAAATAACAGAATAAAAAGTAAAAAAAAAAAAAACACAGATATCACAATGGGGTAATCAGCAATATCAACCTCAAATAGCATTCTCTAGCTGTGAATGCCATGGAATGTAAATAAATGCAATACAATCTCAGTTCATTTTCTGAACTTGGCTCTAAATTAATACCCAGTCATTTTTCTTTATACAGCCCGCCTTTCAAGAGATGCATTCATATATCCAAAATGGAAATGGGGACGTGGAAAATGCAGAAAAAAAGGTAAGAGGAAGAACATTAAAAAAAATAAACCAACAAAGAGAGAGGGATCCGTTCTGTTTGAAGTTGAATGATGGGTGTCGAGGCTTGCCATACACCGAGACTTGGCGAAGGGTTTGGTTGCTAGGACGACAGACTGCCAGGATATATGTGGAGTGTCGTTTCAAATCGTATTAAATACATTCTAGGTCGAAATTTAGTTACAAGCTATTTCGCATAGCTGAGAACCTATTCTTTAAGACCATGACCTTATATCGGAGCAGTTCGTATTTTTCCGAATTATATCTATGATGAAACTTATGTGTCGGATCAAATCGTATTATGTAAGCGATTAAAACACTTGCGTACCCTTATACGCGTTTAACCTTCCCGCGTAAGCGTGTACGCGTTTAACATTCCTGCGTACACGGGTACGCGTTTAAGATTCCTGCGTACCCGTGTACGCGTTTGAGAATCCTGCGTACCCGTGTACACGTTTAATATTCCTGCGTACCCGTGTACGCGTTTAACATTCTTGCGTACCCGTGTACGCGTTTGAGAATCCTGCGTACACGGGTACGCGTTTAAGATTCCTGCGTACACGTGTATGCGTTTAAGATTCCTGCGTACCCGTGTACGCGTTTGAGAATCCTGCGTACCCGTGTACGCGTTTAAGATTCCTGCGTACACGGGTACGCGTTTGAGATTCCTGCGTACACGTTTGAGAATCCTGCGTACACGTGTACGCGTTTAACATTCCTGCGTACACGTGTACGCGTTTAAGATTCCTGCGTACCCGTGTACGCGTTTGAGAATCCTGCGTACCCGTGTACGCGTTTAACATTCCTGCGTACCTGTGTACGCGTTTAACATTCCTGCGTACCCGTGTACGCGTTTGAGAATCCTGCGTACCCGTGTACGCGTTTAAGATTCCTGCGTACCCGTGTACGCGTTTAACATTCTTGCGTACCCGTGTACGCGTTTAACATTCCTGCGTACACGTGTATGCGTTTAAGATTCCTGCGTACCCGTGTACGCGTTTGAGAATCCTGCGTACCCGTGTACGCGTTTGAGAATCCTGCGTACCCGTGTACGCGTTTAACATTCCTGCGTACCTGTGTACGCGTTTAAGATTCCTGCGTACCCGTGTACGCGTTTAACATTCCTGCGTACCTGTGTACGCGTTTAACATTCCTGAGTACCCGTGTACGCGTTTGAGAATCCTGCGTACCCGTGTACGCGTTTAACATTCCTGCGTACACGTGTACGCGTTTAAGATTCCTGCGTACCCGTGTACGCGTTTAACATTCCTGCGTACCTGTGTACGCGTTTAACATTCCTCCGTACACGTGTACGCATTTGAAAATCCTACGTACACGTGTACGCGTTTAACATTCATGCGTACACGTGTACGCGTTTAAGATTCCTGCATACACGTGTACGCGTTTAAGATTCCTGCATACACGTGTACGCGTTTAAGATTCCTCCGTACACGTGTACGCATTTGAAAATCCTACGTACACGTGTACGCGTTTAACATTCCTGCGTACACGTGTACGCGTTTAAGATTCCTGCGTACCCGTGTACGCGTTTGAGAATCCTACGTACACGTGTACGCGTTTAACATTCCTGCGTACACGTGTACGCGTTTAAGATTCCTGCGTACCCGTGTACGCGTTTGAGAATCCTGCGTACCCGTGTACGCATTTGAAAATCCTACGTACACGTGTACGCGTTTAACATTCCTGCGTACACGTGTACGCGTTTAAGATTCCTGCATACACGTGTACGCGTTTAAGATTCCTGCATACACGTGTACGCGTTTAAGATTCCTCCGTACACGTGTACGCATTTGAAAATCCTACGTACACGTGTACGCGTTTAACATTCCTGCGTACACGTGTACGCGTTTAAGATTCCTGCATACACGTGTACGCGTTTAAGATTCCTGCGTACCCGTGTACGCGTTTGAGAATCCTACGTACACGTGTACGCGTTTAACATTCCTGCGTACACGTGTACGCGTTTAAGATTCCTGCGTACCCGTGTACGCGTTTGAGAATCCTGCGTACCCGTGTACGCATTTGAAAATCCTACGTACACGTGTACGCGTTTAAGATTCCTGCGTACCCGTGTACGCGTTTAACATTCCTGCATACACGTGTACGCGTTTAACATTCCTCCGTACACGTGTACGCATTTGAAAATCCTACGTACACGTGTACGCGTTTAAGATTCCTGCGTACCCGTGTACGCGTTTAACATTCCTGCATACACGTGTACGCGTTTAACATTCCTCCGTACACGTGTACGCATTTGAAAATCCTACGTACACGTGTACGCGTTTAACATTCCTGCGTACACGTGTACGCGTTTAAGATTCCTGCGTACCCGTGTACGCGTTTGAGAATCCTACGTACACGTGTACGCGTTTAACATTCCTGCGTACACGTGTACGCGTTTAAGATTCCTGCGTACCCGTGTACGCGTTTGAGAATCCTGCGTACCCGTGTACGCATTTGAAAATCCTACGTACACGTGTACGCGTTTAACATTCCTGCGTACACGTGTACGCGTTTAAGATTCCTGCATACACGTGTACGCGTTTAAGATTCCTGCATACACGTGTACGCGTTTAAGATTCCTCCGTACACGTGTACGCATTTGAAAATCCTACGTACACGTGTACGCGTTTAACATTCCTGCGTACACGTGTACGCGTTTAAGATTCCTGCATACACGTGTACGCGTTTAAGATTCCTGCGTACCCGTGTACGCGTTTGAGAATCCTACGTACACGTGTACGCGTTTAACATTCCTGCGTACACGTGTACGCGTTTAAGATTCCTGCGTACCCGTGTACGCGTTTGAGAATCCTGCGTACCCGTGTACGCATTTGAAAATCCTACGTACACGTGTACGCGTTTAAGATTCCTGCGTACCCGTGTACGCGTTTAACATTCCTGCATACACGTGTACGCGTTTAACATTCCTCCGTACACGTGTACGCATTTGAAAATCCTACGTACACGTGTACGCGTTTAAGATTCCTGCGTACCCGTGTACGCGTTTAACATTCCTGCATACACGTGTACGCGTTTAACATTCATGCGTACACGTGTACGCATTTGAAAATCCTACGTACACGTGTACGCGTTTAAGATTCCTGCGTACCCGTGTACGCGTTTAACATTCCTGCATACACGTGTACGCGTTTAACATTCCTCCGTACACGTGTACGCATTTGAAAATCCTACGTACACGTGTACGCGTTTAAGATTCCTGCGTACCCGTGTACGCGTTTAACATTCCTGCATACACGTGTACGCGTTTAACATTCCTCCGTACACGTGTACGCATTTGAAAATCCTACGTACACGTGTACGCGTTTAAGATTCCTGCATACACGTGTACGCGTTTAACCGTCTTGCGTACTCGTGTACGTGTTTAATATTCCTGCGTACACGTGTACGCGTTTAACTTTCCTGCGTGTACGCGTTTAACATTCCTGCGTACCCCTGTACGCCCTTAACTTTCCTGCGTACCCGTGTACGCGTTTAACCCTCTTGCGTACCCGTGTACGCTTTTAATCTTCCTGCGTACACGTGTACCCGTTTATCTTTCTTGCGTACTCATTTACGCGCTTGATAGTATCATCCTACCTAATATGCTCCTGTAAAAACCGCAGAAATCTGTCTATTAACATGGCGCAATTCCACATGGTTTGTAGTTGCAAATCGTATTATGACAAGTTCGCTTCAAAATGTAATAAATCCCTTATGTCGGTGCAAAACGTAATACGTGCAAACTTCAATTGACAATATCTTGCATTAGTTTAATCAATCAGTGCCAGTGTTTATTACATTTGGTGTCATTTCACAATGCCTTAAAGGTGACATTATAGTACATTATGCAACGAGCCCATAATGATAGTAATTAAGACGCGAGTACGTTTGTTTATGAAACGAGCGCAAGCGAGTTTCATAATTTTCTTACGAGCGTCTTAATTACTATTATAGGCAAGTTTCATACGACTTTTTATGCTCGACCATATTTCTAACTTGAAATTATTCAGAAGTATTCATTTTATTCGCATCTGAGTGAAGAACGGTAGTGACCTTTGAGATGTCCGCAGACGCGAAAGTATTAATTTTTTCCGAGGAACAATAATGTCATTGACGTTGATATAATCTAGAGAATAACATGAACTAATTTTGATATGACCTGGAAATTGATTTAGAATTGAAAAACGAGATGACAAATTGAATTTATTTGAATATTATTTACAATTAACGCTAATTATTATAGTAACAGAACATAATCTTCTGCGACAGTATTGGATTTCCAGCCTCCGTGACGTTTCCCTCGTCTTTCGATTGCATATCCGAGAATAATCGAAAACCTGAACTTGACATGCATTAAGGGCTGCTACCAGGTGTATAGTTACTACGTTTCGGCATGGTCGAGCATAAAGATATTTAAAATTTTTCCCTTATCTTAGCTGTGAAACTTATTTCACGTTTCCTATAAAATTTGTTTTTCTGTACTTAAGGGGAGAGGATGGTAATTTTTAAAACTTTTTTCCTATTTGGTGTAAAATATTAATTTTTTGTATGTAGAGAGCTCATGGCTATAGCAACTCAACCAAATATAAATATTTTGAAAAAATTATTTGGGAGCCAGATTTGAAAAAAAAAAAATGTACCCAATGCAGGATTTTACTAAACTCGATATATCTAAGCCATTTTTAAAGATAAATTCAAACACTATGTTACAATTTATTTGTAAAAGCACGCTCTACAGACTGTCTGTAACAGAATTTTGATATTAGTTGCTACATTTGTAAAATAAATAATTAAAATTTAATAACATTTTTTTTAATTTTCTTTCTTGCAAACAGAGAGACTTATTTTTAAAATGAAATCAATTAGGGAAATTCCGTTACAGAGAAAAGTTTCCTAGTAGTCTAGAGAATGTGTATCCTAAATTTCATTCATATATCTTTAATAGTTCAAAAATTATATCGATTTTTGTCTGGCAATGTAGCAAAAAAATAAAGTTCCAGAAACAGAAATCAAAGGGGGTGTGATTTAATAATCCAGAGCGCAGGAACTTTAAAAATGGCGTCTGAACATCCAATAAGGGCACAGATACCCACAAAATGTTATACAATGTATTCCACACACATCACAGAGTATTTTAAAGAAAAATTTGGTTTTGAAAAAAAAAAAATGAAGTTCCGGAAACAACAAACAAAGGGCGGTGTGATTTAAAAATCCAGAGCGCAGGAAGTTTAAAAATGGCATCTCAACAACCGATAAGGGCACAAATACCCACAAAATATTATACAATGTAATCTACACATATCACGGAGTATTTTAAGGAAAAAAAAAATTGTTTTTTGAAAATTTATTTTTCACCAAAAAATACCATCCTCTTCCCTTAATACGATTTGAAACGACACTCCACATAATACTGATGAATTGATGGTTGAATAAGGAAGCAGTACATCTCTGTGCCGACCTAGTACGTTCAATTAGTCCGTGTTCTGAACACCTGACCGTTTAAATCCCCGCACTCTGTCTAACACCGTTCACAATTTTACTCTTCCCCTCTTGATGCAGGCAGGGTAGGCAACTCAGCATTTCCTGGGCCATCCGGCTTTATAAAGCGATCCTTACCCACCTGCCTGCGCTCCAGGTTGTGTGGTAAACACCTGCCAGGAAGTTGAAACCTTAGTCTTCAGCTGGAGGAAGGACTGTATGCAGCACCTATCTCCACTCCTCATCTTCTCAACAAGTCATTCTAATAAGAATTTTCGAAGCAAGGTCCGCAAATAAGACGCATTCCTAGTGGCGTTAGATTGGTTATTAGTCAAGTTTTCACATCTCGCTGTAGCTGTAGCTATGTGAAACAGTGACGTTATAGTGTGAAATTAGAAGTCTGTTTACCCGTCACTTCCTCCCCGTTATCATTTCATTGATATCCACTCAAGAGAAAGTTTTCGTTGTTGCATAACTGACTAACCACCTAACTTCGAAACAGTAGAGATTCAGAGAAGAAATAAAATAGAAATTATAGGCATACTTACTTACTGACTTACTTACTTACTTACTTACTTACTTACTTACTTACTTACTTACTTACTTACTTACTTACTTACTTACTTACTTACTGGCTTTTAAGGAACCCGGAGGTTCATTGCCGCCCTCACATAAGCCCGCCATTGGTCCCTATCCTGAGCAAGATTAATCCAGTCTCTACCATCATATCCTACCTCCCTCAAATCCATTTTAATATTATCTTCCCATCTACGTCTCGACCTCCCCAAAGGTCTTTTGCCTTCCGGCCTCCCAACTAACACTCTATATGCATTTACTTACAACACTAGCAAAAGAAAATAAATAATAGTAATAATGATGATGATGATGATGATTATGATGATGATGATGATGATGATGATGATGATTAGGGAGAGGATTTTTATGTGCTAAAAATTTTAATACATTCATTTTTATGTGCTAAAAAGTACGAAAATATTTGCTAAAAATAAAAAAAAAAATATGACAAAAATACCTTACTTAGCTTGAAAAAAAAAAAATGTTACTAGGTACTCACCAATCACACTTGAGTATCATTTGCTAGTAGTTGTCCGAGAATTGCAGTGAACAACAAAGGTCATTTCCAAATTCTCCATCACAAATGCATGTCCATTATCTCTGAACAACGACTTATACTGTGAAAACGATCTTTCCACATCAGAGGACGTCAGACGTGCATATTTAAAGAGAGGAATGTCACAAACACCTACACCGTCAATTTCACCTACGGGCACACCCTCCAATACTTGAGCAACTTTACACATTTTTTTCATATCCACTGTTTTGCCGTGAATGCACACGTGAAGCAGCTGCAATGTGCTTGTTTCCAGACAAATGTAAGGTTACCTGATCTGCACTTACTGATTTACCACATGGTTGGCAAAATAACACTTTTCCGTCGGTAGTAAAAATGTTTTTAAATTCATCTACATATTGCTGTAGACGCGATCTTAAACTCGATTTGATTTTAGGCATCTTAAGAGGCTAATATACACACGTCTTAACGTAAAAAAAAATCTTTCTAGCTACTGACTGACAATGTCGGAGAAAACCTTCCTATAGCGA
Organism: Periplaneta americana; assembly: GCF_040183065.1. Taxonomy (NCBI): domain Eukaryota; kingdom Metazoa; phylum Arthropoda; class Insecta; order Blattodea; family Blattidae; genus Periplaneta; species Periplaneta americana. The sequence goes on along the minus strand of NC_091130.1, from coordinate 148,206,463 downwards.
CGCCACCACGTCTACACTACGCAGCTTATGCTTATGGTTCGATAACGGGGAATTACAGCAAGATGTATTTCCTCACTTCATAGGCATGAACGAGAGATTTGTTTAAATTAAATAATGTTTATACCCGAGCTCTTATCCGTTGTGTTTCACAAAAAAAGCGCGGAATGAAATCATCTTCAGCAACAATAAACATTCCTAATTATGTGTTGCTAAATCTCTCCTTCTTGTCCATGTTAATTTATTCTCATATAATAACACTGATATGCTACCTAGCAGTTCTCAGAACTTGAGGCGATACTATTACAAAAACGGATCACGGATACACCACACAGCCCGTAGAAACACGAAGCAATCAAGGATTCTTAAAAAGATAACGTATTTCTGAGTGATATAATTGATTTAGTTTTAAAATATTTAAAAGTTCTTGTAAAAAAATTATTTAAGTAAAAAAAACTTCAAGATTTATGTGTTTATAATAGATTTCCTGAAAATATGTATTTACATAATTTTTTTGTGAAAAATATGTGTTTTTATGTGAAATAAAATTCGGGTTTTAAACTTGAAACTTGACATTCGGAATTTTTAACTTTGTTAATTGTGTTTTATCACACGCAAGAAAAATATTTAATTACATAGGAATCCGCTCCTTAATGATGATGATGATGATGATGATGAAAATAAAAAATGAAATTGTTTCTGTGCATCGTTATTAGGGGCGTACGCAAAGGCGGAGGGTTGCCGAGTTTGAAACCCTCCCATTCTAGACTTGTATGTATGTATTTATTTACACTGCAAGTGGGCAAGCACCAGGTGGCAGTGGTATATACAATATAAACAATACACAATAAAATGATACACAATAAAATTTACAATACACAATGCAATTTTACAACACATATACAATTTTATACACAATACAATAAGAATACACAATACAATTTAACACAATAATAATAAAACATAAATAAAATACCTAATTTTACAATACAACCTACATAATTATGTATAGGTCCAACATAGGTTTCAATAGTCTTTCACTTTACTCTCATCTCATTCCCTGTAGTGGCACTATGACGCATTTCACTGACACTTTAGCACACATTTCACTGACACTCTGTAACACATTTCACTGACACTATAGAACACATTTCATTGACGCTATAAATTATCACTGATCGGAACTGTTCACTGCACTGTAAAACCATAACTCCACTGACTCACCTCGCTTCACTGATACAACAGTTCAAATAAGTCAAATAATTACATCCTTATGCATACTTATAAACAGAACTACATTTAAACTAAACATTTCTAGTCTAAGACCCTCTTAAACGCTATTTTTAAATAATTTACAATTCAAACCAAGGAAGTAAACTCGTCAGGCTAGATAAATACAAGTCACCTTAAAAAATTTAATGTAGAATGTCACCTTAATTTTAATTTGCACTTTATACACAACTTTTTAAGTTATTCTTGAATCTCCTTAAGGAAGGACAGCCCTCAAAGACCGCTGCAGGTAGGTCATTCCAATCATTTATAGTTCTACTTAAAAATGAGAATTTACCTACATCCGTTTTCTGTTTCCTACTTTTGATTTTAAAATCATGATCGTTCCTACCATAGTACGTTGGCTTTTCTAACCGAGCCGTTATGTCTACCCATGCTTTCTGACCAACTTAAGTGCAAGTTAAAGCCAACATAAATTGAAATAGATATATGATGGAAAATGAGGTATTAAATGTATATTTATTGCGTATAATTGCTATTCGTGTACCTCTATGTTAATTGAAATTTATTAAGTTTATGTACTTTTTGTGAATCATTACTAATAAATATCCATATCCATAAAAGAGAACCCCTCCCATTAAACTTAAAAAATACATATATTTCAATATATTTGATTGTTTCCATGAATTTTGTTGTTATGTAATAGTACATTATGCAACGAGCCTATAATGGTAGTAATTAAGACGCGAGTATGTTTATGAAACGAGCGCAAGCGAGTTTCATAATTTTCATACGAGCGTCTTAATTACCATTATAGGCAAGTTTCATACGACTTTTTATGCTCGACCATATTCCTAACTTGAAATTATTCATAAGTATTCATGTTATTCTTATCTGACTGGGAAGCGGAACTGACCTTGTGCAATATCTCGTAAATTGTGAGATGTGCGCAGACGCGAAAGTATTGATTTTTTTCCGAGAAACAAATGTCATTGACCTTGATATACGGTAATCTAGAAAGTAAAATGAATAAAAATCTTGATATAACCTTGAAATTGATTTAGACATTGAAAAACGAGATGACAAATTGAATTTATTTGAATATTATTTACAATTAACGCTAATTATTATAGTAACAGAACATAACCTTCTGCAACAGTATTGGATTTCCAGCCTGCGTGATGTTTCGCTAGTTGTCTTTCGATTGCATATCCGAGAATAATCGATACTTGTGCTTTCATATTGCTACAATGGTGTTTTCTGACTGGTGGAACACCTGAAATTTAATGAATAGGTGTACTTTAATGAGGTCCATTAAAGGGCTGCTACCAGGTGTATAATTACTACATTTCGGCATGGTCGAGCATAAAGTGTATTACCTATCATATACAATAACTATTGACTTACTTACTTACTTACAAATGGCTTTTAAGGAACGCGAAGGTTCATTGCCACCCTCACATAAGCCCGCCATCGGTCCCTATCCTGTGCAAGATTAATCCAGTCTCTATCATCACATCCCACCTCCCTCAAATCCATTTTAATATTATCCTCCCATCTACGTCTCGGCCTCCCTAAAGGTCTTTTTCCCTCCGGTCTCCCAACTAACACTCTATATGCATTTCTGGATTCGCCCATACGTGCTACATGCCCTGCCCATCTCAAACGTCTGGATTTTAAGTTCCTAATTATGTTATGTGAAGAATGCAATGCGTGCAGTTCTGTGTTGTGTAACTTTCTCCATTCTCCTGTAACTTCATCCCGCTTAACCCCAAATATTTTCCTAAGCACCTTATTCTCAAACACCCTTAACCTATGTTCCTCTCTCAGAGTGAGAGTCCAATAACTATTGACTACATATATTATATGTTGACTTCAGTTTTGAAACGCTCTTGCCAAATTTTGAGTCATCATGTTCACTATATTTAATTTTGTTTTTCACTTTATAATTCATATATGTTTATTTTAATTTTCTGTCAACAAATATATATGTAAAACATTTAATACCGTAAAATCCATGTAGAAGAATATACTGAGTCCTTCTAGGCTACCTACAATGGGAGGCAGTTAACAAAATTAAAATTAAAATTGCTTACTTACAAATGACTTCCACAGAACCCGGAGGTTCATTGCCGCCCTCACATAAGCCCGCCATCGGTCCCTATCCTGAGCAAGATTAATCCAGTCCCTATCATGGGAATATCATGGAATGTAAATAAATAAATACAATACGAAAAAGAAGATGATAATGATGATGACAAGTAAAGTAATTAGCTTATATTAAAGCAATATCGAAATTGGAAACGTCCTTCACTTATTGGCGCTTAAATTTCTGTCACTCCTAATGAGACATTGATTCTGTTTGTGTTTCAAGAATATGAAATAATACGCAACTTAGACAGTTCTGCCGTTAAGCCCCCCCCCCCCCGAATTGATGATATAACTGTGCATTCTTTAGACTTGATGTCCTTGAAGTAAGAAATTATTATCTTGAACGAGTCTGAGCGGCAACACATCCCTGCCAATTCCGAGCTTCCCGGATAAATCAGCTTCTGGATGCCGAATATGAACAAATCACTTGCAATTTTTAGGGAGGAAATACGTGCAGATGATGATCCAAACATGTTTTTTTTAATTTCTCTATTCTGTTTCCCCTGAATCAATTTAGTACGGGAATAATTAAGTTTTAAGTAAAGATCTACATTATCAAACATATCTCATAATACTTAATTGTAGATTATAAAATAATTTATATATTATATTATATTATATTATATTATATTATATTATATTATATTATATTATATTATATTATATTATATTATATTATATTATATTATATTATATTATATTATACTAGTGGCTTGTGCAGCAAATGCTGCAAACTAAGTTCATTAGACGTTCAAATAAACATTTTTCAGATTTATTTTCATGGAAGAATACCAGACATTCTGAAAGTTATTAGCTTCCATAATAATGAAAGATTCTCTCGAGCCAATACTGAAGAGAACCACGCATATAAATATCTACATCACACCGCCATTAAATATGTGAAAAATACCCAACCCCACTTGATTAATAATTATAAAAATATTTGATTTTAAATAAGATTATCTTACGTAAGTTTTATAGCTTTCAGTAACATATACTATATATACTATATAGCCGCCACTCAGTAAAATATAGAAATCAAAATCTAATTTAAGTTATTCTCTACATCTACTTATATAATCCCAAAACGTTTCATTTTCATATCATCAATATAGCATTAATATATATAATTAATGAAAAATAGCCACATCATGGCATTAACTACAATAATATTTCATTTCTAATGGTAATAATGTCATCAAACCACCTCAAGTTTGTAGTTTTTAATATCCAATACACAGCTGTACCCAGAAAATTACACACCACAGAATCGAACCTGTAAATTATTTTTAGTAAGTTAAGTTTTTAATAACCAATTTAATTTGAGCTCTAAATATGTCAGCATTCTTGCAGATCATGGCCTTCGTGTAATATTGTTTACTGTAGTGTGTGTTTTGTTTTATTCTGAAATGCAATTAGCTACTTCTCAAAACTGACGACAGATGGATTTTGGAAAATAGGAAAATTATGTTGAGAAATTGACATTTCATTGAGAACTACTATTTTTCTGAAAAACTTTGAGTTCAAAGCTTCAAAATGAGAGGTCATTTATTAAAATCCGTTCAGCCGTTTTCCCGTAATTTTCATTACCAGCTCAAATTATATTATATTATATTATATTTTAATGAACAGAGGTAGAAATGTAATATTAATGCCCGATGAAAATAAAACTTTCAAAGTTTTTCGTCTGTAAGTTTGAGATACTGAAGGAAACAAAAGACGGTAACAATCGAACAAATGCAATAATTTTCATTGTTACATTTAATTATACAAGATGGATGTCCAAAGAAAAGTACAATGTGTTTTGTGGCTGGCAAAATTTGAATTATTATTATTATTATTATTATTATTATTATTATTATTATTATTATTATTATTATTACTATTATTATTATTATTGTTATTATTATTATTATTATTATTATTCCCACGGATGTAGAAAACCGTTTATAGTTACGCCAAAATAGCAAGTATACTAAGTCCAAAAGAAATAAAGTAGGCATAAGTAATAATAATAGTAATAATAATAATAATAATAATAATAATAATAAACTGGCCACCCAACCCAATTATCTCCTGGCTTAATTGTCTGATAAGTGATGCCTTATTGGTGCCACTTATGTGGTTCAAATCTGTCTCCAGACAGTTGACCAAACAACAATAATAATAATACAGGGTTGACCGCTCAAATGTACCTAATTTCAATTGTATGTGACTGGTAAACGGTTGAAGATAGAAACCTACAGTAACATTTATACGAAAGGAAAACTCAACAAGTTTCGATATGCACATCACCATATCTCTACGTGAGCTCCAGCTGTCACTGTGACGATATCGAGGCGATGAACGATTTCTTGCCAAGCACGTTGGAGCATGTCTTGTGGAATGCTCTCAATAGCCTCTATGATGCGCTCCCGAAGATCACGAAGGTCTCTGACTGGGGTCGCGTACACTTTATCTTTGACGTAGCCCCAGAAAAATCGAGCGGTGTTAAATCCGGAAATCTCGGGGGCCAGGCGATCGGTCCTCCCCTACCAATCCAACGGCCAGGGAACACGTTGTCTAAAGTCGTACGAACGTCATTTAACCAGTGTGGAGGAGCGCCATCTAGCTAGAAAAGGATTTTAGGCTGGAGGTGTTCAATATGTGGAAAGAAGAACTGCTCCAGCATGTCAAGATATGTGGTACCACACACAGTTTTCCCGCGAAGCTCTTCTTAATGACTTCCGCGGGCTTCACTCATACGCGGCTTGAACATTTGCAACCATTTCGTCGGATGTTCTACAACCACCATGCTTCTTCAACACAAATCATGTAGCTAAAAATGTATCGTGCCACTTCTTAATGCTTTTAGCAGTTGGAGCATCATGGTTAAATGCTCGCCGATACTCCCTTTGAACTCTAACAATTGATTTAAACTCCGCATACCACAACACAGTTTGCGCTTTCATCTGCGGTGTCGCCATTTTGACAATCGATACAATCTACGAAAAGAAACCGTGTCTGCGCACCATCTACCGATAGGATTCGAAAATTGTTGAGTTTTCCTTTCATATAAACGTTACCGTAAGGTTCTATCTTCAACCGTACACCAGTCACATACAATTGAAATTAGGTACATTCGAGCGGTCCACCCTGTATTACAAGCCTCCTTACGTCACACATTATACACACAGTATGCTAGCCTACTGCAATTGCAAAGTAGGGAAGCAAGAGGGCCCCACAGTTTAGATCTACTGGTTATCGTGTGCATAACGTCATTTATAAATAAATAAATATGTCAATCGATGAATAAATTAACCAATTAATCAATCAATTAGAAAATAAGAAACATAAATGTTTAAACCGTCAAAGAAAATATAGAAATAGTCTTGCCGTGTCCCAATGATGATGAAAAGGAAACAAGTTTTGGTACAGTACATCCTATTTACAAGTGCCATAAACCATTAGAGCTACTTGTAACTGTGTGAGGACAATGTGGTTACTTCGTGGCATTGAGTGAATGATCTGGCACTATTCCACGTCGAAGTCAATTAACGCCAGTTACAATTAATTCGGCTAACTCACCCGGATGGGCTTGAACTCAACAAAATTCTGCAATTTCACAGCATAACACTAACATCAAAGAACAGGTCTCTACGTCCAAGTACACTAGTTTTACATTAAGGTGCACAAAAAGAAAGAGGAAAATCGCTGCGGCCGTTTTTCTTTTCGCAATACACAATTTTGTGTTTATTTAATAGAGATGTTTTATTTTCAGTAAAAATGATTATAGCCTACATTGTGTAGACGTAAAGTTAGGCAGATGACATAAATACTTATTCTCCTTATGGTCGGGGCAGGACAATATGGCTTTGTCAAAATTTATTTCAAAAGTATTCATTATAAATATTTCAGTTTTTATTTCAAAAAGTATTCATTTAATCATAAACCCACGCGCTATTTTGTTAACCACAGCATATAGGACATGCAATAAAAATTTCATGTACCTAGCATCGAAATTGTAAGAGCCTTTATACTTCAAACCTGAGGAAATGTGTTGGAAAAAAAAAAAAAAAGTGTGAGTTCACAGCTTGTAAAATTTGCATGGAATTGAAGTTCAAGGGTGCAGCCATTCATATACCGCGTAATTTTTATGCTTTCGAGCGCTAAAAAGCATTGAAACTTGCTCAACATATAAACAAGAGATTGCTGATTCATTTTTTCACAAGAAATCGAAAATGCGATTTTTGACAGAAGATGATCAAAATTTCACCCGTCACCGTTGGGTCCGCGGACCACATGTTGGGAACCGCTGCTCTGGACTACAATGTTGGGAACCGCTGCTCAAGACCACAAGATAATGATAATGCGATTTTTGGCTGAAAATGACCAAAATTTCACCCATCTTGCCCCTTCACCGTTGGGTCCGCGGACCACATGTTGGGAACCGCTGCTCTGGACTACAAGATAATGATAACTCGATTTTTGGCTGAAAATGGCCAAAATTTCACTCATCTTCCCCCCTTCACCGTTGGGTCCGCGGACTACATGTTGAGAACCGCTACTCTAGACTACAAGATAATGATAACGCGATTTTTGGCTGAAAATGGCCAAAATTTCACCCATCTTCCCCCCTTCACCGTTGGGTCCGCGGACTACATGTTGGGAACCGCTGCTCTAGACTACAAGATAATGATAATGCCATTTTTGGCTGAAAATGGCCAAAATTTCACCCATCTCTCCCCTTCACCGTTGGGTCCGCGGACCACATGTTGGGAACCGCTGCTCTGGACTACAAGATAATGATAATGCGATTTTTGGCTGAAAATGGTCAACATTTCACCCATCTTCCCCCTTCACCGTTGGGTCCTCGGACCACATGTTGGGAACCGCTGCTCTGGACTACAAGATAATGACAATGCGATTTTTGGCTGAAAATGACCAAAATTTCACCCTTCTTCCCCCCTTCTCCGTTGGGATCGCGGATCACATGTTGGGAACCGCTGCTGTGGACTACAAGATAATGATAATGCGATTTTTGGCTGAAAATGGCCAAAATTTCACCCTTCTTCTCCCCTTCACCGTTGGGTCCGCGGACCACATGTTGGGAACCGCTGCTGTGGACTACAAGATAATGATAATGCGATTTTTGGCTGAAAATGGTCAACATTTCACCCATCTTCCCCCTTCACCGTTGGGTCCTCGGACCACATGTTGGGAACCGCTCTCTGGACTACAAGATAATGATAATGCGATTTTTGGCTGAAAATGGCCAACATTTCACCCATCTTCCCCCTTCACCGTTGGGTCCTCGGACCACATGTTGGGAACCGCTGCTCTGGACTACAAGATAATGACAATGCAATTTTTGGTTGAAAATGGCCAAAATTTCACCCATCTTCCCCCCTTCACCGTTGGGTTCGCGGACCACACGTTGGGAACCGCTGATGTGGACTACAAGATAATGATAATGCAATTTTTGGCTGAAAATGGCCAAAATTTCACCCATCTTCCCCCCTTCACCGTTGGGTCTACGGACCACATGTTGGGAACCGCTGCTCTGGACTACAAGATAATGACAATGCGATTTTTGGCTGAAAATGACCAAAATTTCACCCTTCTTCCCCCCTTCACCGTTGGGTTCGCAGACCACATGTTGGGAACCGCTGCTGTGGACTACAAGATAATGATAATGCGATTTTTGGCTGAAAATGGCCAAAATTTCACCCTTCTTCTCCCCTTCACCGTTGGGTCCGCGGACCATATGTTGGGAACCGCTGCTCTGGACTACAAGATAATGATAATGCGATTTTTGGCTGAAAATTACCAAAATTTCACCCATCTCCCCCCTTCACCGTTGGGTTCGCGGACCACATGTTGGGAACCGCTGCTGTGGACTACAAGATAATGATAATGCGATTTTTGGCTGAAAATGGCCAAAATTTCACCCTTCTTCTCCCCTTCACCGTTGGGTCCGCGGACCACATGTTGGGAACCGCTGCTGTGGACTACAAGATAATGATAATGCGATTTTTGGCTGAAAATGGCCAAAATTTCACCCATCTCTCCCCTTCACCGTTGGGTCCGCGGACCACATGTTGGGAACCGCTGCTCTGGACTACAAGATAATGATAATGCCATTTTTGGCTGAAAATGGCCAAAATTTCACCCATCTCTCCCCTTCACCGTTGGGTCCGCGGACCACATGTTGGGAACCGCTGCTCTGGACTACAAGATAATGATAATGCGATTTTTGGCTGAAAATGGTCAACATTTAACCCATCTTCCCCCTTCATCGTTGGGTCCTCGGACCACATGTTGGGAACCGCTGCTCTGGACTACAAGATAATGACAATGCGATTTTTGGCTGAAAATGACCAAAATTTCACCCTTCTTCCCCCCTTCTCCGTTGGGATCGCGGATCACATGTTGGGAACAGCTGCTGTGGACTACAAGATAATGATAATGCGATTTTTGGCTGAAAATGGCCAAAATTTCACCCTTCTTCTCCCCTTCACCGTTGGGTCCGCGGACCACATGTTGGGAACCGCTGCTGTGGACTACAAGATAATGATAATGCGATTTTTGGCTGAAAATGGTCAACATTTCACCCATCTTCCCCCTTCACCGTTGGGTCCTCGGACCACATGTTGGGAACCGCTCTCTGGACTACAAGATAATGATAATGCGATTTTTGGCTGAAAATGGCCAACATTTCACCCATCTTCCCCCTTCACCGTTGGGTCCTCGGACCACATGTTGGGAACCGCTGCTCTGGACTACAAGATAATGACAATGCAATTTTTGGTTGAAAATGGCCAAAATTTCACCCATCTTCCCCCCTTCACCGTTGGGTTCGCGGACCACACGTTGGGAACCGCTGATGTGGACTACAAGATAATGATAATGCAATTTTTGGCTGAAAATGGCCAAAATTTCACCCATCTTCCCCCCTTCACCGTTGGGTCTACGGACCACATGTTGGGAACCGCTGCTCTGGACTACAAGATAATGACCAGGGAACGGATTTATATGGACTAAAAATATATGAAATATGTAAATATATATGTAGTTATTTTTACCAAAATATGGAATTAAATATGGATTTTTACCAAAATATGGAATTAAATATGGACTTAAAATTATAAAAAAATGACTATGTACGTTAAATATTGGTACATTTTAATCAAACTAAACAAAAAATATAATGGACGTACCTTATCTTCCAATGTAGTTTCAACAAAACACAATTTTTATTGTCTGTTACCATAACAATAGGTTACAAACATTTCTTTCAAGTGCTGAAAAGTGAATCTTCTTCTATTGTCTCTGAGGATAGAATTATACTGACTAAAAGAGCGTTCGACGTCACAAGAAGTAACTGGTACATAATTCAATTTCACAATGTCTGCTGGGGATAAGTCCAAGTTAATCTTCACTGTTGATTCACCACTCATCACAGCAACAACCTTTTGTAGTTCTTCATATCCAGAGTTTTTTGAAAGTACAGTGTCCACCTTAGCTCTTACTGCATCTGCAACTTTACCTCTACCACGATTCAGTTGTTCCACAGTACTATTTATAATTTCAAAACTTTCAGATAGTGAAAGGTGCCTATTTTGGAGACTTTTGAGCGTTTTTATGATGCATGAAAATGTATGCTGAATGTGAGCTAAGTCATTCTTCACACTTATGTCACAGGTAACTGTTTTCGCAGTATCAATTGAGACTGCATCTTCAGAGTCCAATGCAAGGAGAACATTGTTAATAGAGTCTATATGTTCGGCATAATATTCAACTGCTTCTAGCCATGTACCCCATCTAGTTAAAATTGGCTTTGGTGGCAATGGAATTTCAGGGTACATTTCTTTCAACACGTTAACTCTACTGGGAGCTTTGAGAAATACTTTTTTCACTGATGAAATCAACAAATCTACTTCAGGGAAATTGTCTCTGACCACTTCTGCCACACGATGAAATGCATGCGCCACACAAGTAAAATGAGTCAATTTAGGATATACAACAGATAATGCTTGTCCAGCTTTGACCATATAAGGGGCAGCATCGCTAATAAAGAATAACACATTATCGTACATAATACCCTTTGGCCACAGGATACCCATAGCTTCGTTGAACAGTTTAACTATAGTTTTGTTATTGCACTTTTCTAGAACATCACAATGTAAAAGAATTCGTTCAGAATATTGTTCACTTAACAAACCGATAACTACATTACCAACAAGTCTACCTTCTTTGTCGGGAGTCTCATCAATGGAAACCCAAATTGAACTATCTTTAATTTCATCTCTTATCTTCTGTATTGTCTCATCGTAGATGGATGGAGCATACGTCTTCCTAAGTGTTGACTCATCCGGGATTGTATGTTGAGTATATTTTTCAAGGAATTCCCTGAAGACCTTATTCTTTAGTTTGTAGAGAGGAATATCAGCAGAGATGAGAGAACGGCACAGGTCGATGTTAAACTCAGATCTTACATTCGATGTTGTTGGTTGTGTTAAAAACAATTGTCTCTGCTTGGAATTTAGTTGTTTGTTGGCCTGATGTTTACTAGTTGTAATGTGTTGTTGCACCAGGAACTTTTGTGTAGATGATACTGCACACTGACACAAATTACAAAATAATATTTTATTGTCAGTTGATAAACCATCTTCTTTAAATTCTGAAATGTAACTTGTTAGTTTTGATTTTAAATTGACTGAATGACGTACTTTTGGCATATTTACCGTCTTTATAGTATGATTTACAAAACTGAACCTATGTGTACTCTGACTGGCATTTAACTGTTGAGCTGCACAACTGAAGTCTGTTAAAAATTTTAAATTAAATTAATACAGTTTTGTAACTTACTTTCCCATTGTTGATAGGACTGCTAATTTTCAAATAACTCTGATGTTAAAGGGATTACTGAACATGTGTTTAAATCTCTATTGTTGAAATGTATTTTTAAAAGTTAATGGAATTTTGTTTTGTTTTATTGTTAAACCTAATATAATATGGACTGTTTTATATGAAATATGGAAAATATATGGAAATTAACGAAAATATGTACTAAACTCTAAAATATGGAAAAATATGGAAAATAAAAGTAGGATTTTTCAACCCTACACATTGTGAAACATAAAGATAATGCAAAATATAAATTATATTAGCTTTATAAGTAAATATGTATTTACATATAAATCCTTTCCCTGATAATGACAATGCGATTTTTGGCTGAAAATGACCAAAATTTCACCCTTCTTCCCCCCTTCACCGTTGGGTTCGCAGACCACATGTTGGGAACCGCTGCTGTGGACTACAAGATAATGATAATGCGATTTTTGGCTGAAAATGGCCAAAATTTCACCCTTCTTCTCCCCTTCACCGTTGGGTCCGCGGACCATATGTTGGGAACCGCTGCTCTGGACTACAAGATAATGATAATGCGATTTTTGGCTGAAAATTACCAAAATTTCACCCATCTCCCCCCTTCACCGTTGGGTTCGCGGACCACATGTTGGGAACCGCTGCTATGGACTACAAGATAATGATAATGCGATTTTTGGCTGAAAATGGCCAAAATTTCACCCTTCTTCTCCCCTTCACCGTTGGGTTCGCGGACCACACGTTGGGAACCGCTGATGTGAACTACAAGATAATGATAATGCAATTTTTGGCTGAAAATGGCCAAAATTTCACCCATCTTCCCCCCTTCACAGTTGGGTCTACGGGCCACATGTTGGGAACCGCTGCTCTGGCCTACAAGATAATGATAATACTATGCTATACTTCGAAAACTGCTTCCATCTCTACGATTCTACCAGCCTCGGCGAAAATGTGTTAATTCCGACTGTTAATTCAATTATTGAAGCAACAGTGAGTACCACTAACACTCACCCTAGTAACAATATCTACGCAAGTCTTGATTTCCATACGTGTGTACCTGTGGGTCCAAGGTTGAGCTATTAGTTTTGTCCATTGATGAGTTTACTTCTTCTGTGAATGGATTACATCATTCAGCTGAGTTTCTGCTGGTCCAGTTCCACGAAACTGGAGCAATGATGTGCAATGGTGACTGGCACCACGGGATTTCTCTCTCATGGTGCAATACCTCATGATTAAGGTAGAAGCATTAACTCTAGATGAGTGCTATAGTTACGTCATCCTGAAACGTTCGCTGAAGCATCCCGTGGAGTTCTCTCCTGGTACAATCAATGGTATGATGGACAGTGGCGTAGCGTCAATGTAAGCTGAAAAGCTCAGCTTCCCCAGTTAATAATAATTTCATAATAAACCTGCAGTTTATGGACAATATTATTTATTAATTTTAATAGAATTTATATTTACGCGTTAAATATTGTGATGCGGCAGCTCAGGATGATTTGTGATGCAGCAGTAAACAAGAAGCTTGCACACACCAGCTTCCAAGCAGACTGGTTTCTTTCACTCATTCATCTGTGTAACCCACCCCGCAGATTTTCCATCCCTTTCTAACTTAACTACCCTGGTCGCAATTGACATTTAAAATAAGTAGTTTCCGAGTTATCCCTTTTCGTCAGTTATGTTCAGTTGAAGTGTTAGTGTGCATTGTGGCTGATATAATAAATAATGAGTGAAATAACAGTTCCTGACACCAATTTACTTGAATTTTTTAGGACAATTCTATTATCATGACTGACTTACGAACAAGAGTGTGATCTAAAAAACAAATGACCGACTCGCTTGCTGTCAATGAAGGACACAACCAAAAGACAGATGCGTACTTACGTAATGATACTAATACTGTATCTATTGACCGTTAATAGTGTGATTTCTCTAAGTATGACAGGGAGTGAGCTAATGTTATACGTATACGTGACTATTTGTTAGAGATATGTGTAAACCGTGAAATCATATTTTACTACGTATCATTTGAGGTCATGCCTTATTGGTGTTACGAGGTTCCAACCAATCTTCGACTGCTGACTTGACATTGACTACTATTTATTTTAAGACTATATTTTTGTAATACGTTTTCTCATATTGCATGAAAGACAACTTGAATTAGCTTCCCCTGCTCAAGATTTCATGCTACGCCACTGATGATGGAGTAGTTTTACCTGGTTTTCTGCATAGGAAATAAGGATTGTTGTGACAGAGAAATTGTGTACTTATACCAGGAAACAGAAGTGTCAAGAAAACATTTCTCAACATCATCTTAACTCAGTAAAAAATTTCCCGTAGGCTCACTGCTTTTGTTTTCTCTGATTTACCAGTTATTTAGATTTTTGACCTTCTGAACATTAATTTTCTTTAATATAAAATGTATTATTATTATTTATTTTATTTTAGTAGGTTTTTTACGACGCATTGTGAACATCTTAGGTTATTTAGCGTCTGAATGAGATGAAGGTGATAATGCCGGTGAAATGAGTCCAGAGTTCAGCACTGGAAGTTACCCAGCATTTGTTCATATTGGGTTGAGGGAAAACCCTGGAAAAAACCTCAACCAGGTAACTTGCCCCAATCGGGAATCGAACCCGGGCCAACTGGTTTCACGGCCAGACGCGCTAACCGTTACTCCATAGATGTGGACTTATTATTATTATTATTATTATTATTATTATTATTATTATTATTACTATTATTATTCAGTTATTTTTTTCAATGATTTACTTCAATTTGAGATAAATTTCAATAAACCTTTAGTATTATCTTATACAATGCGTTCGAAAAAATATGCATTAAAACAGTCTTCATGAAAAGAGAATGTTAATTTTATGATTTTTTTTATCAATATTCTTTTTTATAAGCCCTAATAATAAAAGAATATAAGAGTGAAAACTAGTACCGATACAAAGTTATAGAAAGAAGTATACCAGATCTTGATTTGGGTTCAGAGAACATAATTTTATGATTAGGCACACAAACCTGGTCATACTTCATGTATTTTAATTAATTGCTGTGGGATACGTTTTAATATTCATATCTAGGTACCAATATTTTCAGCCAATTATAATGTTATACACAGTATTAACATAAATTTAGAGCTTTGTAACATAGTTAATATACGTAGATATTACAATGTACCGAAGTACATATAATATTTCCATAATTTCTTCATCATAGTTAATAGAGGTTAACCACTCCCATGTGTTAAAATAAACTAGTTAACTAGAGAATTACAACTTAGTTTATTTTAACATAATTATGAAAGTGGTTATATTAACAATATTACTAAGTGATATAAAGTGTTAAAAGTGTGTAATAGAAATGAATAAATTTAAAGCCTTTATTTACATAAAATGTACAAATCTTCTCTTTAGGAAAATTAAATTCCATGTTCGCTTACTTAATAGAAATTTATCTATCTTGCTTTCTTTATAACTTACTTTCAAAGGAGATTAGATATGCTCATCGCATCCACTTTCTTTCAAGAAATGATGACTGGGAAGGCACTTTCAGCTTTAAATCATGGAAAACCACATTCGTTATCATCTTGTAGAGCATTTTTCAAAACCCAAGAGCAAATAAGTCTGTCATACTAAAACATATTTAAAAATGAATATAATTTGTATTTTTCAGCTTTAAATCATGGAAAACCACA
Source organism: Periplaneta americana (assembly GCF_040183065.1). Taxonomy (NCBI): domain Eukaryota; kingdom Metazoa; phylum Arthropoda; class Insecta; order Blattodea; family Blattidae; genus Periplaneta; species Periplaneta americana. The sequence goes on along the minus strand of NC_091130.1, from coordinate 148,190,517 downwards.
TTCATTATCATCTTGTAGAGCATTTATAATTTGTATTTTTCAGCTTTAAATCATGGAAAACCACATTCATCATCATCTTGTAGAGCATTTTTTCAGAACCCAAGAGCAAACAAGTATGTCATACTAAAATATATTTAAAAATGAATATAATTTGTATTTTTCAGCTTTAAATCATGGAAAACCACATTCATTATCATCTTGTAGAGCATTTCTTCAAAACCCAAGAGCAAACAAGTCTGTCATACTAAAACATATTTAAAAATGAATATAATTTGTATTTTTCAGCTTTAAATAATAGAAAACCACATTCATTATCATCTTGTAGAGCATTTTTTCAAAACCCAAGAGCAAACAAGTCTGTCATACTAAAACATATTTAAAAATTAATATAATTTCTATTTTTCAGCTTTAAATCATGGAAAACCGCATTCTTTATCATCTTGTAGAGCAATTTTTCAAAACCCAAAAGCAAACAAGTTTGTCATACTAAAACATATTTAAAAATGAATATAATTTGTATTTGGGATTGGTATGAATGAAAAGGCGAGGTTAATAATGATTCCAGCAATGCGATCTCCAGGATCTGTTGTGCATCCCTGAGTCTTAGCCTCTTATTAGTCCTAACCCTTTTAAGAAGATATCGTTTCCTTTTATGGAAGCTTCTAATAGGTCACTCAATGTTAGAGGAAAAAAATCCATACGAGTGGTCTCTTAATAGTGAGAGCTTTTCACAATCACATATTATAGGAAGACAGTTTCATCTGCTCTTTTACATCTGAGACAAGTTGGTTCAGGTACATTACTGGAGCTTGTCAAGCGGTGATTATTATTATTGTTATCCAAATATTGAAACTCTATTTTACCTTTGGTATATTAGGGTTGTAGTTTGTTACATGTGAAATACATTATATGTAGTGATAATACACAATTTTAAAGAATTAATAGTAGGTCTGAGTCATAGTTACAATATAAATCCACTAATTAAGAGACAGTAAACAATACTAAATACGTTATACAATAATTGCTTTCATTTAAAACAAAATGAAATAAAATTAGAAATTATAATCGAAGGTGTAGAGGAATTGGAAGAATATTACATTAATTTGTGATTTTATACATAATTTTAAGCAATAGTAATGAGGTAATGCACAGAATTGGCTTAGTTACAAATAAAACACCTATTATATAGTTGGTTTGCGATAGTAAAAAAAAAATAAAAACAAAATTACTTATGTTTACAAACTATATACCTGTCATCAAATAGTGAACAATAGTAAAATCTATAATACAAACATAGTTATTGTTGTTATTACTATTATTATGTCCCAAAGAGAGACACTTTGTTTTAGATAGTGCATTAGGATTTTATATCATCATTAATTTACATACAATTAATAGCTACAGCGTTGCATGGATGTGGTGTATAAACTCTGTGAATTGTTTGTAACAACATTTTTTCCTAAGAAAATGGTAAAGGGGTGTGCAGTAATTTAAATTGCAGTCCGAGATATGACATCTTAAAAAGTGTCTTTTCCTTTCGAACACTGGACAGTGAAAAATCAAATGTTCAACAGTCTGATTGTCTTTGCATATGCACAGAGATTCTTCTGCACTTTTGATCCTAAATATTTCAAAGTAGGAACCGAATTTTCCATGACTGGTCATAAAGTGAGTGAAAAAGAAGTCTGTTGAGAACTGACTGCAACATAGTCTGTCTTGTACATTGGGAAAGAATAATTTCTTGGTCACAGAGCCTTTAACACTAGAGTTCACCAATAGGTGGCTAGCGAACAGCACGTGGCCTATTAAAGGTTTGGTTCTGGCCTCAAGAGCAGAAAATGAAGCCTAATTTGTCAGATAATGTAGTTTGGCGAAATAAGTTTTATTTTTTTATACTAGATTAGATTCAACTTTTACATAATTTCTCAAACACATTTTAATGATACGATGTGTTGTTAGACAAGTTAATACCCTCAGAGATAAAATATATTTTTGCAGAATTAAAAGCAATGTTATTTTAGATAAACCAAGGCAGTTTTCGATTTGAGTATGATAGTTCAGGATTCAGGAGAAATTGAAAGTACTTTAATATTACTGGTACTTATTTTTGGACAAATATGTGGATAATTTTGAAACTTGCAAGACTCTTGCACTATATGAAGAGTCCACTGCAAGAATGATGGATGTCACTTTCTTGTCGAAAATGAACCAGGACTGTCAATGCATAGCTTAAGACATATAGAATGTACATAGAGAGTTACATGGCATTAACACTGATAGTCATTGTCCAGTAATGATCGGAAAATCAGTTACGCTTTGAGCACTAAGCATTTCAAACTTTCAATTGCTTCTCCTGCAAAATGTATTCCAAATGACATCCATCATTCTTGCAGTGGACTCTTCATATGTTTTCTCGATATGTGAATCAACTTACTGGCGTGAATTAAGCTTTTCCATCATGAATAATATAAAAAAATTACAGAAATATATTGTCAGTCGCTTTCAAGATTTTTGAGATTATGCATTATCTCATACAACCACAATGTATATAAAATCTTCAATGAAAATTGTACTTGTTTCTCTCATTAAGATATTCTGGATTCAATTAAATACGTAATAGATGTAAAAATGTTTACTAAGAAAGCCATTGAAGATGTTAAGTTATTGTTAATAAATATTAGAAATCACAAAAAATAATTTCAATATTCTCATTGACCCAAAATAGAAAAAAAAAATCTTAAACATTACATACATTTTTATTAGTAAATTGTTATTAGTAAATATTAATTTTAAATGTTATTTTATTGTAATTTATTCATGTAACTTCATTATGTATTGCATTCTCTCCTCAGCACAAGAACACACTCATTCGGAGCAGTGCTAGAATTTTGTATATTTAAAATTTCTTTGTAAATTTTCTAGCAATATTATTATTATTATTATTATTATTATTATTATTATTATTATTATTATTATCAGGGAAAGGATTTATATGTAAATACATATTTACTTATAAAGCTAATATAATTTATATTTTGCATTATCTTTATGTTTCACAATGTGTAGGGTTGAAAAATCCTACTTTTATTTTCCATATTTTTCCATATTTTAGAGTTTAGTACATATTTTCGTTAATTTCCATATATTTTCCATATTTCATATAAAACAGTCCATATTATATTAGGTTTAACAATAAAACAAAACAAAATTCCATTAACTTTTAAAAATACATTTCAACAATAGAGATTTAAACACATGTTCAGTAATCCCTTTAACATCAGAGTTATTTGAAAATTAGCAGTCCTATCAACAATGGGAAAGTAAGTTACAAAACTGTATTAATTTAATTTAAAATTTTTAACAGACTTCAGTTGTGCAGCTCAACAGTTAAATGCCAGTCAGAGTACACGTAGGTTCAGTTTTGTAAATCATACTATAAAGACGGTAAATATGCCAAAAGTACGTCATTCAGTCAATTTAAAATCAAAACTAACAAGTTACATTTCAGAATTTAAAGAAGATGGTTTATCAACTGACAATAAAATATTATTTTGTAATTTGTGTCAGTGTGCAGTATCATCTACACAAAAGTTCCTGGTGCAACAACACATTACAACTAGTAAACATCAGGCCAACAAACAACTAAATTCCAAGCAGAGACAATTGTTTTTAACACAACCAACAACATCGAATGTAAGATCTGAGTTTAACATCGACCTGTGCCGTTCTCTCATCTCTGCTGATATTCCTCTCTACAAACTAAAGAATAAGGTCTTCAGGGAATTCCTTGAAAAATATACTCAACATACAATCCCGGATGAGTCAACACTTAGGAAGACTATGCTCCATCCATCTACGATGAGACAATACAGAAGATAAGAGATGAAATTAAAGATAGTTCAATTTGGGTTTCCATTGATGAGACTCCCGACAAAGAAGGTAGACTTGTTGGTAATGTAGTTATCGGTTTGTTAAGTGAACAATATTCTGAACGAATTCTTTTACATTGTGATGTTCTAGAAAAGTGCAATAACAAAACTATAGTTAAACTGTTCAACGAAGCTATGGGTATCCTGTGGCCAAAGGGTATTATGTACGATAATGTGTTATTCTTTATTAGCGATGCTGCCCCTTATATGGTCAAAGCTGGACAAGCATTATCTGTTGTATATCCTAAATTGACTCATTTTACTTGTGTGGCGCATGCATTTCATCGTGTGGCAGAAGTGGTCAGAGACAATTTCCCTAAAGTAGATTTGTTGATTTCATCAGTGAAAAAAGTATTTCTCAAAGCTCCCAGTAGAGTTAACGTGTTGAAAGAAATGTACCCTGAAATTCCATTGCCACCAAAGCCAATTTTAACTAGATGGGGTACATGGCTAGAAGCAGTTGAATATTATGCCGAACATATAGACTCTATTAACAATGTTCTCCTTGCATTGGACTCTGAAGATGCAGTCTCAATTGATACTGCGAAAACAGTTACCTGTGACATAAGTGTGAAGAATGACTTAGCTCACATTCAGCATACATTTTCATGCATCATAAAAACGCTCAAAAGTCTCCAAAATAGGCACCTTTCACTATCTGAAAGTTTTGAAATTATAAATAGTACTGTGGAACAACTGAATCGTGGTAGAGGTAAAGTTGCAGATGCAGTAAGAGCTAAGGTGGACACTGTACTTTCAAAAAACCCTGGATATGAAGAACTACAAAAGGTTGTTGCTGTGATGAGTGGTGAATCAACAGTGAAGATTAACTTGGACTTATCCCCAGCAGACATTGTGAAATTGAATTATGTACCAGTTACTTCTTGTGACGTCGAACGCTCTTTTAGTCAGTATAAATCTATCCTCAGAGACAATAGAAGAAGATTCACTTTTCAGCACTTGAAAGAAATGTTTGTAACCTATTGTTATGGTAGCAGACAATAAAAATTGTGTTTTGTTGAAACTACATTGGAAGATAAGGTACGTCCATTATATTTTTTGTTTAGTTTGATTAAAATGTACCAATATTTAACGTACATAGTCATTTTTTTATAATTTTAAGTCCATATTTAATTCCATATTTTGGTAAAAATCCATATTTAATTCCATATTTTGGTAAAAATAACTACATATATATTTACATATTTCATATATTTTTAGTCCATATAAATCCGTTCCCTGATTATTATAAACTAAAAAACTCCAAAAGGAAATAACATTTCAATGGATACCTAGTCATTGTGGTATACCTGGAAATAATCGATAATATTGCAATACAAGCAACATATTTGCAACCATGACCTCTTCAAGTGATATCTCTATCCAGTGCTTTTGCTTCAGTAAAATCTCATTTTATAAACCTATAGATCAACAATTGGCTCTCTTCTGACAAAGGACAAATTTTACAGTCTGTTCAAAAGAAACCAAATTAACCTGGAAATGTACAAAAACTTGCCCAGACATGTTCAAACATTTTTAACAAGAGCCAGAACAGGTCACATTGTCACTCAATTGTACCTACACCGATTTCACATTTCTGATAATCCTACTTGTCTGTGGTGTAATAATCATGATGAAGATCTGGAACACATTCTTCTATACTGTCCATCCATAAACCACAAAAGAAGTAAATTAAAATCATCAGTACCAGTTGCAGAAGGCACAGCCCTGCAGTATATATTGACTACACCCCAACTCTGGCTACTAGCAACAGGCATCTATAATGAACACCGATCAAAATACCCCTCGTTTCTCGTGAAAAACAACAACTGAATAGACTACAGTGGACTATAGTGGACTTTATGTTGTTAGCAAACAGCTGGATACATTAACAAGATTTATTATTATTATTATTATTATTATTATTATTATTATTATTATTATTATTTGAGCATTAAATGCTCATTTCTGTTGTCTGGCCAGCATAAATACACAAACAAATCTGTGGTCCTTGAAAAATAATGCAGGACTGTTGCATTGTTTCCTTCAGTGTCCTGTGCACGATAATATAACTGTTTCCTGTTTGGCATAAGTAATTACCTATATCTCCTATTTCTAGCTCCTTCCAAAACAGTCTTTAGTATTTGCATCAGTGACAGATTTTCAGTACTTCCTACGTTTCCTGGATACCCATTCCCCGACTGCCTGCTTTATTTCACTGTAAGATATGCCAGTAAGATGTGTGTTTTCGATATAAATGTATTACCAGTATAAAATATTAGTTGCTTATACAATATGTAGCAAAAATGTTTTAAATTCTGTTAATTAACTTAGATAGTTGATAGCCGTCCCAACCAGGGTTTAATAATCGGCCTCCTAATCAATTCTAAATGAATATTTATATTTAATTCAATTTTTCTTTAATAGAAACCCTAGTTAGATAGGCTATCATTTAGAAATTTATTGGAAATACAACAAACGATTTAGGCTACAAGACAAATTACATTTTATAAAGAATATAAGTGATGATTAATCATGCTAATCGATGACTTCAGTGCAGTGGAGGATATCATGTCCAGGGTGCTGTCAGGAACTTTTAATTTTCGGAAGACTTCTAAGGACTGCCGTGGGATTATGCCTCTAGCCCCAATCATAATTCCTATAATGTCCCATGTCTTGATGTTATATTTGGTCCCCAAATTGCTGCAGCATGGCAGATAAATTGCCCGTTTTTCTTTGCAGACTTCTCTAGGTTGTTCCTCGCTGTTCTCAAAACAGACTGTGGGATCGAGAATGAGTCCACAATTTTTTTTTTCGGTCTATAATAATATCTGCTCTTCTAGTTGAACCGTCAGCAGAAAGGCACTCAATTTCCTCGTACACCTCATACTTATCAGCCCAGCGAAGTTCATTTGCAATCAAAATTGCTTTACATTTCAAAATTAAGCCAATTCTTTTTTTTTTTTTTTCAGTGTTATGATTTATGTTTAGCATTATCTCATCATGTTATATGAAACTTTCAAGTATTGTTGTTACTTTATTTCCTTGTAGGTCGTCCACAATCTCATATTTTTACGATCATGAGCAGTTTTGGGTAGATGATCATTCTGTCAATATTGTAATGACATTACCTTCTACTTTAACTTTTAATTCTGCTTGTATGTTATTAATTCCTTGTCTTAACGTATGAATTCTAAGGCTCATTCACAAAGAAAATTAAACTTAACGTAAGCGTTAACTTAAGAATATAAATGTTACGGTAAAATCAAGAAGTCATACCATCATTCATGATGGGAACATAAACATAACAGCAAACATACTTGGTAACCATGGAAACATAACAACGACGCCATTTCCTCATATTCTGTCATATAGTTCAGCGCTCCACGATTGTGTTCTGTTTACAAATCACGTAAGCATAAGCATGAAAGTTTGGAGTTTGCAAACTTTCATGTTAACGTCTTACGGTAATGTTTATATTAATGCTTATGTGAATCATTGTGAACATTGTGAATGATCCCATTTGGTAGCCTGGGCGCAAACTTCTGTGTTTATGTTACGGTTATGTTTAATTTTCATTGTGAATGGGCCTAAAGGTTTCTTTAGAAACACATTTAAACTCCTTCATTTGTCTCTGTCCTTTTTCAAGATACACCAATCCCCCCCCCCATACCTAGTGTGAAAAAAAAAATTAGTTCTACGTCAAAAGGGAATAACAAGAAAAATACAATGATGACAAGGGGAATACAAGGAGAATACAATGATGACAAGGGGAATACAAGGAGAATTCAATGATGACAAGGGGAATACAAGGATAATACAATAATGACAAGGGGAATACAAGGAGAATTCAATGATGACAAGGGGAATACAAGGAGAATACAATGATGACAAGGGGAATACAAAGAGAATCAAAGCAGTAGTGGGGAAAGGAGGTTACATTTTTATGCGATTGTTAATTCCCAAGTTACCTCCCAGACATAGTGACTTGGTTCTATATCAAAATCCAAAGGTCACTTCCTATTTCAAAGTGACTTCAGATGAAATTTCATATTATAGTAGTTTGACTTTATTTATTTTAAAACTTCTTATGATAATTCCCTTTATACAACTATATGGATTATCTGTTTGCAATTTTTTTCCTGCATACAGCGACTGTTTTGTCTTGGATATGTGATAATTAGGGCTAGGATTTTGATGAAATTGCATCTTTTTTCTAGTAAGCCAGAAACATAGCTGCTTTAGTATTTATATGTTATGTGATAAGCTGAATGTTTTAAAACATATTTGTTAGGGCATTTTTTATCTCTTACAACTCACAACAGCATTTTTTTGTTTTATTCAGTCATGTTTTGGGGTAATTTCATTTAATTTTGGCTATAAATCCCCATTATTAATGTAAAATGTTTTTTTTTTTTATATTTTCTCTGCATATTTTTTCATTTAATACGCATTATTTTGTATATTATTTTAATCGTTTTTCTACACAAACTTGTCATTTTAACGTAGTACACCCCAACATAATGGATCAGTCCAACACCCCTTCAATATAGACTCCTCTATACCTGCTAGTTTCGGATAAGAGTGGCCTTGTGGTAGACTACATGGAACTATATCAGGTAAAATAATTAAAGTGTACTACTTAGAAAAATTAAATATAGTTGAATGTTGGAAGCCTACTAGAATTTAATTTAATTACTAGTCTAAATATTAATGTTCCTACTCAGCCAATTATGTAAGATCAATTTTTAGGGCATTTTTTAAAGATTTTTAGTTCATAAATGCATTGTTTTTAGGACATTTTTTCATGATTTATAGGTCATCAAAATCCTAGCCCTAATGATAATATATATATTTTTTTAGCAAATTTGCTGGTTTTTTAGCTTTTAATAATTCACTAAGCAGTAATATGAACACAGTAATAAATTAACATAGAAATCATGATATGAATGTTCAATCAAAAGTATTTTTCTAGTTTTCCTCTCAATTGCTTAAAAAACACACACCCCAACCTTCTAAATAGTGAATTTCGTTTTATATGAAGGAGCTACACTTCTGATTGGTCCCAACAGAATAGGTGTCACAGTACCAATTTTTCCTGGTGATTGAATACCTAAGTCTATTTCTGATCACATTTACAGTGAAAGTCTAACTTTTTTTTTCTATTCAGATGTATCCTGCACCGTAGTATAGTGGTCTAAAGCATCACATCTGGACTTGCTCTACAAGACAAGTGCTGGTTCGAATCCTCATGGGGAAGTAATTGTCTCATTAAATTTCAGCCAATGTACGGAACCGGTGCCAACCCCCATCGTGATGAATTTGAAGGAACTACGCTAGGTAGCAAAATCCAGCTTGAAAACCAACTATTATGGCTGGGAAGATCTTGCAAGTCACACGTTACCCTCATGCTGGTTGGATGATCGTTCACCTCTGCTGAGGCATGTGGACGTGAGGCCAGCAGTTGGTTGGTCGATCTAGGTCCTTCATGGGCTATCACGCCATGAATTACTATTAATAACAATGAAAGAGGCTTAGCAAAGGTGACGAGATGTTAAAAACAACACAAACTGTAAACAAAAGATTAGATGGGAATTATTCAATCCACATATTTTTTTATCACCAAGATAATTTTTAAGACTATTCCGTCTGTCCCACACAACTCAAGATGTTCCTGTTCTCTCCATATCCTTTCGGGTCTCCCATAGACTCATCATCCATTAGGTCAGTAATGTATAACCTTGAGTAGTTTATCAAATTATGTTAAGATTAAAAAGTATTGATTTTATACAGCTAAGAGTTTTTTTAATTCCAGAGACTTTGTTATACACTTTACGCCCATGTATTACACATTATTTTTTTGCACAATCATAAGTTATATCTTTATTTTATTTATTATGTATTTTAGTTGTGTATTAATTATGATCTAAACCTTTGTTATTTTGTTGATGGTAATGTGTAATTCTCTAGTGACCGTGTTTTTATATGAGTGTCTTTTATGTGTATGCATTGTTCAAATAAATAAAAAGCTATTGCAATATACGAAATTGAGGTGTCTGAATCTTTTTCTATAAATAAAGAGAATTACAGTCTTTACTCCACAACATCAATAACGGTTCCGGACAATTGGCCACAGAAAATTGGTAACTGGGACAATTGGCCACTGAAAATTGGTAATACAGACAAGTCGTCACAGATAGACAATTTGCCACAATGTCCATTATCCAAAAATGGGACTGTAACAGTTTATTTAAATGTGAATTAGTGACAAATATGATAACTTTCACGTTGTCCTCTGGTTCAAAATACAACAACCACCTTTCTCCTTGTACGGTCTTAGTGTATCTGTCGGCTATAACGTTCAGTTCGTCAATATTCCTTGGTTCAGGCGGTAGGTGCAGCTTCCTGGCACGGCGCACAGTTTTTTTAATAGATGGTTTCTTCGGTAGATTCACATTGGCTTCGCTTGCAATATGCTGTAACTCATTTTGAATAATGACAGACGTTGGTTCTCGGGAAGTCCTGCCCTTGCCTTCATGTTCTCTACACTTTGCCTTAATCCTTCTCCAGTCTGCAGAATGATTCTTGTGTTCAGACGGTTCTTTGACGACGCTGCTTCCATCTTCTGATAACGTGACTGTTGCATTACACCTGCCACGCATGTCAGGGCGCCAAACAACTCCATTCTTATTTTCTCTAAGTCTCGTGTACATGTAGTCAAGATATATTAATTTGTCAGAGCCTCTTTCTGATTTTGTGAAGCGAATTTCTTCCGCCATAGTTCCTAATTAGTTTACAGCTTCTGGATTTGTCTTATGTTACCATAGAAATATATTATAAATTGTTGCGAATTTGAGTATTGCCTTGACTTTTAATGTGTGGCGAATTGTCTTTGATACGAATTTCAATTATGTGGCGAGTTGCCTCTGTGGCAGTTGTCCCCAACCCCATCAATAATTGTTCAAACGTCATGTTCAATTCTAATGTTAATAAATGAAGTTACAACTTGTTATGTCAAGAGTTCTTGTCCTTTTTTTATTTACAAGTGACTATATTTCAAGTTTGTAGAGAATTTACTTACTGCACTGTTATTTTCAGCGTTTCCATAGTAACCATTGAACGTGTTGCATCTTCAAGTTACATGGCATGCTACAACGGTGGTAAGTATGCAAAAAGGAATTTAAATTTTCGTTTTGATTTTATTACATTTGTTACAAATGTGAACATCAATACCAGAAATATGTTTAAAAATTTTTTCTAGTTGCTTTCCGCATCTTAGTTCTGAAACCCAGACAAGAATGGGACCACGTGATTAGTCGGTAGCAGTACCTTCTTCTAATCATGCAAGTCAAATGCCACTAGAGTAGGATAAATAGATAAATCAAAACCTGTCATGAGATTACTGTTGATAATTTTCGCAATAAAATGTTCGTCGAATAAAACCACATTCTACCAAATCTGCTTGGACACGAAAATCAACACATTACATAAAATAAATACATAACTCACTAATTATATTATATAGGCCTGTTTGTATACATTGTTGGTAATATTATTAGCCAGGGAATTTAATTTAAGATTATTAAAATATATTATTTAGTTGAAGGGCATTATGGATAGTAAGATGAACTAAGTATAATATAAAGGACACTAGGACAGAATTTTTAAATTTTTACAATTTTAATCAGATTTATTTCATTTTTTCAGTTAGATGCATTAAGAACAAGGGTGTTCAGATTTTAAGTTCAATCGACCTGCTAGTTTAGAAGTTAATTTTATTTTAAATATGTAAATTAGTGACGTAATCAAAGTGTTCCATGCGCATTATATTCAAATACAACAGATTCAGGGTTTTTTTTTTTTTTCTTATGGAATCAAGGCCAATATTTTAACATTGAGAAATTCATGATATCTAGTTTAGTTTGGGCAAAATTTTTTTAATATCACACATTTATTCAACATTTTTATTTACACAATTTTTTCTTCTTCTTCTGCCTGACAAGTGTTAGGCCACAAGGCCTGTTACAGTCTCGCATAAAATTTTCACGCCATCTCTTAGCAGGACGACCCACAGATCTTTGGCCATGTGGTACATAATCATGAATTGCCTTTGGGAGTCTACTATTACTCATTCTTTCCAAATGATGTTTCCAATTAGACTGATATTGAACAATGTAATCTAAAACTGGTTGAGTTTTTAGTTCCTTTAAAATTTCACAATTTCTTTTCAGATCCCATTTAGTATAGCCCGCTGATCTTCGCATGAATCGCATTTCACAAGCCGTTATTCTGCTTTCATCTGCTTTCCTCAGTGTCCATGCTTCGCTGCCATAGCTGAACATCGGTCGTGCCAATGTGTTGTAGAGACGTATGCGGATGTGTTTCATCACACTATTTATAATGCCCATAGCTTTTGTATATTTTATATATTATTTTTTAATGTACCGAAGTACATATGATATTTCCATGCAGATATTCTGCGTTATCATACGATGAAAGAGTAATGGAACGGAGACAAATTCTCTCTGGCACCGGGATTTGAACCCGGGTTTTCAGCTCTACATGCTGATGCTTGCTTTATACACTAAGCCACACCGGATACCACCCCAGCGTCGGACAGAATTGTCTCTGATTAAGTTCCAACTCTTGGGTTCCCTCTAGTGGCCGCCCTCTGCACTACATCATAGATGTCTATGAACGTAGGACCGAAGTCCACACATGTGCTAAGGTGCACTCGTTGAGTGACTAGTTGGCCGTGAAGTGAAGTGATTTAAGACGGCGCTTATTCCGTCGGATCCCGGCCAACTAGTCACTCATAATGAGTGCACCTCAGCACATGTGTGGACTTCGGTCCTATGTTCATAGACATCTATGACGTAGTGCAGAGGGCGGCCACTAGAGGGAACTTAATCAAAGACAATTCTGTCCGATGCCGGGGTGGTATCTGGTGTGGCTTGTGGATAAAGCATCAGCACGTAGAGCTGAAAACCCGGGTTCAAATTCCGGCGCCGGAGAGAATTTTTCTCTGTTCCATTACTTTTTCATCTTGTGTATTTATTAATTTTCTGTGATATGTCCAGTTCTTCAAAAATGGAAAGATTGTAACCTAAATATGGGAAACTATTACATCTTTCTAATATTTTATTACAGAGACAAATTTTACTTTGTATTGGGTATTTACAACAAAATGCCATTTTTTAGCTCCCAATTTTCAAGATACTTAAATTCTCTCATTCTTCTATATTGTCCATCCATAAACCACAAAAGAAGTAAATTAAAATCATCAGTACCAGTTGCAGAAGACACAGCCCTGCAGTATATATTGACTACACCCCAACTCTGGCTACTAGCAACAGTCATCTATAATGAACACCAATCAAAATACCCCTCATTTCTCGTGAAAAACAACAACTGAATAGACTACAGTGGACTATATATTGTCAGCAAACAGCTGGATACATTCAGAAGATTGATTGATTAAATTCTCTCAGTGTTACGTCTCAGATAATGAAAGCATGGACACGTACGAATATATTAATTAAATTTGGTGAAAACTGCATGCGCATGGAGAATTTTGAACATCTTAAATGTAACAATTTCAAAGGCATGTTGGGTCCGATAAGTATAATAATAAAAAAATTTTAAATATGTATGGATTTATTACCATCAGAATTACTTATCAATAATCAAACATTAAACCAATAGATTATTACATGAAATGGTACATAATGACCGACAAACGTTAAAAATTTTTGTCTTAAATGTTCTTGCTGTTTTCTAATGCCAGGCATTTGACAATAGTCATTTGAACTCTTGCACTCCAATATTTTTCAAAGATATTATCATGGCCAGCCACTGAAGCACAGATTTTGAGGTGTTCCGAATCCATTTCTTGGTTTGAGTTGCACAATGGGCAGTTAGGGGACTCATATATTCCAATTCTATGCAGGTGTTTGGCCAAACAATCATGGCCTGTTGCCAATCTAAATGCAGCTACAGACGATTTGCGTGGTAAATCGGGAATTAACTGTGGATTTTGATGCAGAGAGTTCCATTTTTTCCCTTGAGATTGTGTTATCAAATTTTGTTTGTTGAAGTCTAAGTATGTAGATTTAATAAATCTTTTCACAGAGTAATACGTAGATTTAGTAACAGGTCTGTAAGTAGCAGTGCTGCCCTTCTTTGCTAAAGCATCCGCATTCTCGTTTCCCAGGATTCCACAATGGGATGGTATCCATTGGAATACAATTCTTTTATTGAGTGATATTAATTGAGAGAGCATTTTAGTTATTTCTGCTGTTTGAGATGAAGGTGTGTGTTTAGAGACTATTGATAGAATAGCTGCTTTGGAGTCTGACAATATAACTGCATTCTTAAATTTATTGATGTGGCATAGAAGATTCCTGAGACTTTCACTTATTGCAACGATTTCTGCATCAAAACTTGTTGTTCCATATCTAAGAGATCTATAAAGTGAGAAGAGACAGGACGAAACACCTGCACCGGCACCTTTTTCTCTGGAGATCAAGCCAGTTTTGTGGAGGGTACCTAATATTAATTGTCTCTAAAGAAAATTGTTTCAGTATTTCAGTGTTTACTTCTGATTTCAGTATTTCTTCTGTTAAATTTAGATTATATTTTATATTTAATAGAGTTAAAGGGTTTGGTTTAATTTGTAAGTTTTCTTTTAAATTCGGGATATTGATTTTCTGTTTTAATTCTTGAACAATGGATATGAAAAATTTTTGAGTTTTCAATCTACAGAGAGGACTGTATGAATGCCAATTGTTTCCTGGTAATCTGATTTTGTCTTAAATGTAGTTTCGAGAAAAAGACAAATTCGTGAAAAGAGATACAATACTGACATAGGGAGCAGGCTTATATAAAAATCGCTCCAGAAGCTCAAAGACGACGTAGATGAAAAAAACTGCTTACTACCAACTTCCTAAAGTTCCCAAAGAATATTTTCGTGCACAAAAACGAAATAAAACTGATTTAATCATCTTCATTTTGGTCTCCCATTGCTTCATACTGAGTTTACAACAGTAGTCTTGATAATTTTGCGTCGCCTATATTTGACACTCCTATTCAGTTCAATGTAATAATTCTGTATCTTGTACGGGTTTTTTCTGTAATTTTACAAGATTAAATTGGTTCCTAACTTCACACAATTTCTCTGACACCTAGTAATGGTCGAAGAAATTTAATTTGCTAGGTTTTCAATCTCATTTACTGAATCTTTCTCTAAAACATAACATTCGAAACTGAAAAAGTAATGATTTGTTTTAATATGATTCTGAATGTGGTGTTGCTATCAACACCACGTCATCAGACATCTCTGTACTCAAGTTTTCCTCAATAGCCATGACCGGCTCATGGAATTCGCTGCCGCTGAAAATCGGGGGTAGTCTTAGTCCTCAGTTGTTTAAAATTAGGTTGTTTAGAAATATTTTAAATGCAGAGAATTAGTTTTTTTAGTTATAATTGTTATTTATTATTATTATTTTACACAGTCATTGCTTTATTTTTCCATTAACACTAATATCTAGGTAATTGTCATTGTCTCAATGTGAACCATGCTATGCTGATCATACTAATTGTACTATTCCTTTAGTTGTGAGATTATATTCATATGTATTAATTCTTTTTTTAAGTTAATATTTGTATACTAGAATGTATTTTCCTACTTGTGATTATGTATTCAGTCTCTGTTTTTATTATATATATTTTATTATTATTATTATTATTTTAAAGTTAATAATGATTATGTATATGTATTCAATCTCTCTTTTTTACTTTATTATGTTTATTATTATTTTTAAGTTAATATTTGTACACCAGTATGTATTTTTCTGTATGTGATTTGATCCTGATTGAGTGGAAGAGAAGGCCTGATGGCCTTAACTCTGCCAGGGACAATAAAACTTATTATTATTAATGTCTATGGTTGGTCACAGTTTGCTGACACTGCCTAAAAACACCTAATTCAATTAGAAATATGATATAAACCATCAAAATTATACAGACTGTTCATCTCTGTGTAGTGAAATTTTGTTTTTAATTCCTAAAAAAAAATAATGTTTTTAGGATTGATAGTAGTTCGAGTAAACGTAAACGACATTGTCAATTACCTTCCAACACGCTAAAACCATCACAATAGAGAGACAATGACTATCCTGATGTGTAAACCAGAATATCATCAGAGTTGCATTGTACGTGGCTGACAGAAGTAAATAATGACTGCCTACCATCATTTCCAAAAAAAAATACTCACAGATAACATTTTTTTCTAGGGAAACCACAAAAGTTACATAATTTTACTAGACTTTTTTGTTCAGTAAATTATGCTCTATCACCAGTATTATTATTATTATTTTTTTTTTGCAATTTATATTGTATACATCCTGTATGTAACTGTGGAATGAACTTTACATTAACAGACGGCCAGATCAATCAACAAATTCCCTGTTTCAAGATGGTGGTCATTTTAGATTATACTATTCTTTTAAGATATATAGTGATATTTTCTTTAAACCAAGACTAATATTTAAATTGCACCTAAAAATTCAGAAGTTAATTAAAAATAGGAAACAACTATCTCTTAGTGCTTTATAAATGTATTAAAATGTAGAAATATTTCACATAAATTCGTTAATCCACTAGTAAACTGCACAAAGAAACAGGTTATTCTAAAACTTCAGCTTTCACTTGAGAATAAATTATGAAAATATGTCCTCAATTCTTTTCTATGAACAGCAAAAATCTCAATATCATATTCTTCCCAGAAAATGAGGATATCTTACAGTAAACACAATCTCGTATATTACTCCAACTCTACTTTGACCTGGGTGGACAAATTCAAAGTCCATTATCTGTAGGATAATAAAGGAAATAATAGATAAGAATAGAAAGTGACAATTTTAGTTAATATGCGTTTTAACAAAAACATTTATACCAAGAGAGTAACATAAAAATATTGAAGTAGGTCACAAAAAAGTGTTGCTTTGTGCAATTCAAACAATTTCAGTTTCAAAAACCAATATAGGTCTAGGCTTTGTTCTCCAAAACATGAACACAAAGATTATTATAAATTTTGTTAGAACGCCATCAATATATAACATTTCACTTTATTGTTTGGCTTGTTATTAAATGTATGTGTATAAAACGCAAGATTAACTTTTAAATATTGCTCAAGGGGAAAAAACATTCAAAAAAGAAATCAATCTAGAAAAACTATATAAGCATGTATTTATTGGACGAACATGGTAATTATTTTTTTTTTTTTACAAAAACATTGGAAGGGTAGTTACAAATTAACAGAAGATAATAGGGGGAATGTACCATGTGTACAGTAATGCCCAAAATGTACAAAACCACATAGCTGGGTTTCGATAGCGTTTAAAACATGACAGAAGAGGAATAAAAAATTTTCCATATAATATAAAATAAAGTAATAAAGAAGAAATAATTACGAACCCTTTTGGACACGACTGTACACCAGTGAGCAATCTCAGTAACATGTTAAAATGGAATCCGGAGTTGAGGTATTCTGTTCTAAACCCCTGATATGAAATAGTACAACTTTTTGTTTCAGCCTTTTCAAAATGGAATATTTCATAAGACTAAAAAAATTTGTATATAATATCGAATTTAAGGCACATTGAGTCGATACAGTTACACTGTACATTTTTTTTTCTACCGTTACATTGGAATGGTTAACTGTTGGTTTACCATTACAAAACATTCTTATATATTATACATAATATGAAATATAAAAAGCCAGTATTAAAACCACACTTATTGGCTGTATTGCTCCTCTAATTTGCACATAATCCGGGCTATCGAACGACTTCCTCCTCGCACAGATCTGATTTGAGCAGCTGCTTCGAGAGCAGTGATACATCAACCTACCAGCCTCTTAGAGCGCCGTCCACAAAACGGACCGCCGCATCGATAAAACTGATATTAAAAAATGAAAGAATTAAGCAATTTTCGAGACACATTGCAATCTATAAATATTAACCATGTTTCTAATTTAATATAATCTCTCACAAAATCTTCTTTCTTAAATGAGATTCATTTCTTTTACGAAATTAAAGAATGGGATATGAATCAGTGGTTAGGGAACACTTTTTTTCTTTTAACATTTTAAAACTATCGTAAAGTCATACGTTATATTAAGTTATAAATAGCTGGAGAACAATTCAGTTGGCACATCCAAACAAACTACAATTAATGCCTTCGAAATCACGGCACTATATTATGTAGTTCGCATGTTTTATTATATTAATTATATGTAATACTATAACACAAAAAAAAAATGAAATATGATCCCGAATCAGAGAAATCAAAATATTTCCGTTGCGAAAATATTTTCAGAATTAATTTTGTGAAAGATAATATTACACATTTATACACAATACATTTGAACATTAATGTAAAAATAAATTTTGTTGGAAAAAAAATGCTATGGTCCCTTAGCTGTGGAATGTATGGTTCCAAGAGGGTTGTGGCCCTCAAATAGGCCAAGCGATTATCTGTACAGGAATATTGTAGTCATTTATATTGCGTTACCATGGAGAGAAAAAAAAAAACAATAAAAATAAAGATATTATGAGAATAATCCGTACAAGATTGCAGTATCCAGAAATAATAATAGTACTCTCAAACAAAATCCCACAAATTACTGGAAATAGTTCGTACACTGAATTATATTAAATATTCTTGAAATAATTACAAGAAACTAATATCAATGTCACCCAAAACTCAATGAATACTGCTACTATATGCAGAAAACCACTCTATAATCTGTCATTATAGAAACTAAGACTGGTGGCAAATCTGGATACTGCAACATCAATCACAGAAAACATAGGTTCACTTATTACTATGTAGATATGAAATATTATGCACAGACTCAACTTACTGATAGGATGACAGCCTTCCAACTCAAATTCGCCTACTTGTCTTTATAATTTTACAACTTCATAACTTTACCATCAATTAAACAATATTCCAGAATAAGTCTCGTGTTGGAACGTGTGTTGATTTCAACGCCGATGTTAAGAAGCGAAGATATTTTGCTTGATAGCCTACCGACAGGTTTAATTTGATATGTGTTCATTTCTGACATTTTATTCACTTTTATTAACTCGCTAAAGACTTTCGAGACTTAATAATCAGTAACTGAAAAACACGGAACTCATCAACTAAATCCGTTAACTGGAAAACAATAACGCATCAGCCACAACGCTAACTCCATCTGTTAGCATGCTGTAATTGATGTAATATCAATGGTTATCTGCTAATAATGATAAAGGAAAACAAAACAGTCATCCCAACTTATTTGTGAACATAACCCTTAGTTGTTAAACCATTTTAACACAAGATTTAGCACTGCAATTAAATAAATACAAGTACAAGAAAACTCCACAAAGAAACCGATATAAAAACAACAAAAAAAAAATGTTGGCAGCATGTCTTACTTTCCTCTTTTCCTGAAAACTTTTGCCATAAGCAACGTCACTATTTACTATGGAACTAAGAAAAAAAAAAAAGGCAATATAGAATCTATAACATATCTCACCACCATTGCCATCCAAGATGCTGGTGAAATATCCGACAGATTCCCAACAGATATTAAAACAAAAATACCTATAATGTAAACAAGCTAATAGCGTTGGTTCTGACATTGCAGGCTAACTGATCACAAATAGGTCCATCCATTTGTATCAAGTCAGAAATCTCAAATTCTGAGCCATAACATCCATCCAGTCTTCTAAATCATCACAGGAATCATTATTTCATACTTAATTTAATTTCCACGCACAACCTGAATCAGCTTACAAACTTCTTAACGGCATGGAGAAACGCTTTTGTTTTTCTTTACTACTCGAAATGCCACCAGATTCCGTTCTGGTTAAATGTATTTTGGACGCCATGCCGTGTAGAAAAGCTGATGCAAGTTCTGCATGGATTCAAGGCAAAGTCTATTTTGTGCTACGCGGCGATCTAGGAATTGAACACAATAATTGCGTCTACTTTGCCTTTACACACCCCTCGACTCTCTTATTTCATTATTATTAGTTCGCTTTCTCATTTATAAAACAAAGATAAGGCACTTGGTACTTTTACACCGTCTCTTTTCCTTCTAACTTCTTTGCTAAGTCCGCCACAAGTTCTTTGTAGACGAGTGGGTCGATGTTCTTACCGAGTTGGTAGAGGACGAACCAGTCTCCAATCTGGCACTTGCGGGAAATTGTTTCTATCTGCTCCTGCGGTGCAAGACGAGATCGAGCCCGGAGGAGATACATTCGAATCTGCGGGCCCAAGATCACAGCAGCTCGGTAGAGAAGAGAAAGGCCTGTAAGCACCGACAGGATCACGAACCAGAACCACAGGAATACGTAGATCTTCTCGTTGACGATGTTCAGGGGCAGGACACACAGCCCGTCGAACTTCTGCACCGTGCCCGAAGGACCGTATTTGTGGAATGTGCATTTTGTCACCTTTGGAAATACTCTGCTCATCGGATCTGCTCTGTCTTCAGGCTCCATTTCTGTAAATTTAACGACGTCCGAACCGTACGTGGTGAATTCCCCGTCTAGGAAGAAATCCATGAAATAAATTTGACCGACCACGTTGATGAAGTTGAGGGCTTCGCAGATGAAAAAGCGTATTGCGTAGAAATTCTGGGTGTGTAGATTGGTCGAAAAATAATCCACTAGCAACTTCTTTCGATCGGCTTTGCATTCTTCGCTTACTACAGGGCAATTTAGGTCTAGAACCAGCATCTTGATTCGTCCTCCTTCCCACGTTTTCCATAGATAGCGTGGCACATAAAACAATATGGCTTGGAAAAAAAGCACGAAGCAAACCCACTGGTAGTATTTGTGATATTTGACTTCGTCATTCTCGTTGTGACTGGACACGCCGGGATGTGCTACGTCCACACCAATCCTACCGCCAAGTCGGTTGGGTATCGTAAATGTAGAGTAGATCCAACAGTAAGTGTCCATTACATTCAGTGGGATTTCGTCGACTATACAATCGATTGGGTCACCGATGTATTGTCGAGAAGTAACCAGCAACGAGAAAGCTATCAGGATTATCACGGTAGCTTTGTAATGAAGCCGAAACACGTTGTTATCTATACATACCGAGTCCAGTTTAAGCAGCCCCTTAACGGAGCCAAACACATCAAACATGGTTTACTTCTTTATGTTAAACTGCCGTTCACTTTAATCCAATCCCACACTAACCGACGACCAGCACTCGCACAAAGTTTGTTACAGCTATGGCGCTTAATAACGCCACAAGCCACTAGCACTAATATGTAACACCTTACTTAACAAACACACTTTCTCACACACACGTTTTCGCAAGCACGCCCTTGTCTGTCCGACTAAACGATCTTGCTCAGATGTTGTGTCTGTCGACTATGCTCTCCGCGTCAGAGAGCTCCTACACAACATTGTCTAGTGGAAAGAACATGGCGCGCAGACGCACGAAGGGATAAAGCTGCTTGGAGTGGGGAACAACCTAGGGGCAGGACGGTTCCCCACCTCTCTACTCTCTAAGCAGGCTACCACTTATTGCATTCGATTTTCAAATACTGACGTTCGGTACTATGGAAACAGTGGGGGGAGTACTGAAAGCATATTGCAATCATTCCTTGAATTGCATTTCCCGCGGGTTCTTTGCTTGGAATCAGAAAATAATATTCCCTACTACAAAATTCTGAAATACTTCGAAGTAGTTTTATACACAGTATACGTTCCATTCAATGCAAGACCTATATGCCGTATTTGTTGTATAAAAATTAAAGTAAACCACGAATAGCTGATAGTGTTTCACCATACGAAAATTTTAGAAGCTAATTGTTGATGATAGATGAGCTAGATAGATAGATTTATTCGTTCCATAATATTCTTACATTTGCTTTATAGCATAGAATAAAGAACATGTCCAATTCTTATGTTTAAATATAAATGCAATACATATAAAATGCAAATATGAAATATGTACACAATTAATACCTTAATAACAATAATATTTTATACAATGTAATATGTTTACAATTTAATAGTATAAAAATATTTACACAGTGCTGTGAAATGTCAAGAATTCTTCTACAGAATAGAAAGTGTGAGATATTAAGTAATTTTTTAGTTTTACCTTAAATAATGCAGGATTTTGGCTATGATTCTTAATGTCTTCAGGAAGACTATTGAACATTTTTATCGCCATGTAACGTACTCCCCTTTGATAGCACGATAAATTTGATGAAGGCGTATGAAAATCATTCTTTATGCGGGTATTTATAATATGTATGACTGAATTAATTGGAAAATTTGCTTTATTACATAAGAGGAAATTTATTATAGAGTATATGTATTGATTTGTTAAGGTTAGAATCTCTAATTTTTTTTTTAAATAATCTACATGATTCTCTAGCCTTTGCTCCAACTATTATTCTAATGGCTCTTTTTTGTAATAAGAATATATTTTTACTATCTGCAGAATTTCCCCAAAATATTATTCCCTAGGACATAATGGAATGAAAATAGGCAAAATATATTGTTTTTAAGATGCTGCTGTTTAGAAATTGTTGTAACGACCTAATTGCGAAGCAATAATAATAATACTTACTTATTTACTTACTTATTTACTTACTTACTTACTGGCTTTTAATGAACCCGGAGGTTCATTGCCACCCTCACATAAGCCCGCCATTGGTCCCTATCCTGAGCAAGATTAATCCATTCTCTATCTTCATATCCCACCTCCCTCAAATCCATTTTAATATTATCTTCCCATCTACGTCTCGGCCTCCCCAAAGGTCTTTTTCCCTCCGGCCTCCCAACTAACACTCTATATACATTTCTGGATTCGCCCATACGTGCTACATGCCCTGCCCATCTCAAACGTCTGGATTTAATGTTCCTAATGTCAGGTGAAGAATACAATGCGTGCAGTTCTGCGTTGTGTACCTTTCTCCATTCTCCTGTAACTTCATCCCTTTTAGCCCCAAATATTTTCCTAAGAACCTTATTCTCAAACACCCTTAACCTATGTTCCTCTCTCAAAGTGAGAGTCCAAGTTTCACAATCATAAAGAACAACCGGTAATATAACTGTTTTATAAATTCTAACTTTCAGATTTTTTGACAGCAGACTGGTTGATAAAAGCTTCTCAACCGAATAATAACAGGCATTTCCCATACTTATTCTGTGTTTAATTTCCTCCCGAGTATCATTTATATTTGTTACTGTTGCTCCCAGGTATTTTAATTTTTCCACCTCTTCAAAGGATAAATTTCCAATTTTTATATTTCCATTTCGTACAATATTCTCGTCACGAGACATAATCATATACTTTGTCTTTTCGGGATTTACTTCCAAACCTATCTCTTTATTTGCTTCAAGTAAAATTCCCGTAATAATAATAATAATAATAATAATAATAATAATAATAATAATAATAATAATAATAAAAATAATAATAATAATAATAATAATATAATAGTAATAATAATAATAATAATAATAATAATAATAATAATAATAATAATATAAATATGATAATTTTTAAAAGTTGTTCTGTGAAAATTGAAACATTTCACTATTTTACGTTAAGTACCAACAAAACTACACTTTACATATAACACTGTTACAGTATTTAGGCCAATCTTCGATATCGCCCCATATTACACACGGGACTGACGTTTTATTTAAGTTTTTTCTTGGGTTAGCTGGGTTAAATGAGGGTATAGCTGTAAGCCGAGGTATGTGACAAGGTTAGTGGGTTAATTGAAGGGATTATTTAAGTGATATCTCAAAATTAAATACGTTTTCGCTCCCATGTGTAGGTAGTGTGGGGGGGATACCGAAGTTTCACTCAGTATTTAGGAATAAAGGAAAGTTTACCGTTGTATTTTAAAAGTTTGTAAGAAAACAATGAAAAGACAATTTATTAATTCGTAATATCACATAGAAGAACGTATGAATTTGGTGTTCTGTGAACGTAATATTACAGCGTACGAGCTATTCCATCTCAAATCGACCGAAATATAGAGAAAATTGACCTTACAATTTCTACATACAATGAAGCGTTTTTTGTATCGTACAGAACTGTGATACAATGCTTTGTGCAAAGTTTGAGGCACCAGAACTTCATAGTGTTTAAATTAAAAATATTTAAATTTATCGTATTTTCATAAAATTAGCAACTTTAAACTGTTGTGGCTCCGAAACCCTTTCACCCAATGATCAAAATCATGGTTCATTTTGATGCTGAGAAATTAAAGTTTATATTGACATATAAACAGATTTTCTTACTCTTTATGGAAATGGAGAAATTTAGATTTTTTCTTAATTAAGACGCCTTTGGCCACGAAAAAATATTTTTAAAATATATGGTTAGATTCCGCATTGAAAGTACAAATAAACACATATTTTTTACTGGTGCACCGTTGATAAGAACGTATTAAAATATCAAATAAAGAAAATAAATAGTACGCGCGTGAATTAACCAGCTGACTACGAGGCGGGAGCTAGCCGAGTCAAGCAAGGCCAGGAGACAAACATGTGATGTGTCGTCTAGCAGCGCATGGCTGTGCTAGCTTTATCACAGGTTTTCATAAACACAGGAGTAAAATGACGCCCAACGTTCGCTTATCTTAAGCTCTCGGCCAGTGCGTGCGGTACTGCGACGTTCAAGTCTAGGCGTGTGAAAATAATCTATTTAATACCCTCGAAACTTTTTGCCATACCACTAAGCAAACAATGCCGAATCCCTCTTAATAATGCAAGGATTTTTCTCAATATTTTTTTCTTTTACATTTTTACAAATGGCCAAAAAGCCTAAAAGTAAGTAAAATCAGATTATCTGTCTCTCTGTGTACAATAAAAATAAGGATTACTTCTTAACATAACCTACCAAATGTCAGCTTCAAAATAAGCTCTCGTTCAATGTTCTGCAGTAAATGGTTCCAGAGTTCTGAGCACTGAAAGAGGCTTGTTTTTATAAAATACGCTAAATTTGTCGCTCAATAATACGAAAACCGTTTGTCTTTCGATAGTATATTTTTGCAAATGCACTCCCCTCAGCACCTTGTATAGGGACATCATTTTATTTTTACTAACATTTTTAATATTAACCTGGCTATACCTTTAGAGAACCGGAAATACAGTTTTCTACCCCCTTCCATAACTGTAGTTCGATGATGCTGGCGTAAAACACAAACAAATCACTCTGCTAGGTATAGGAGGGAAGAAAAGTAGTTCATCCATTTACGTAAACTAGGAAATATCGCGATTTTGAGTTCGATCATTTTCATTATGTTTTTGTTTAATCAAAATATAGTACAGTATTAACAATAAGTGTTTTTACTACGAACTGAGCTATCCATTCGGACATATTCATTATGCAGTGTATATTATACTATCTGCAGCACATTAGCGTACACTATAGAGAATGAAGTTAAATTGAAAAAATAATCATAATATGGATATTTAAACACATTTTTGAAAATGGTAGCCATTCATTTCGATACAGGCTTCAGTTCTTTTGTGCATATTATCGCACTGTAGATTACTGCATCTAATTCCAATTGTCAGTTTCGTCCTTCGTACTAGTAACTCATGTTGAAATAATTCTGTACCTACTCTATAAAAGAGTACCTTACGTACTGTAAATTCAATCTTCACTTCTGCCCGACCCGCACAGATAAAATTACTCAGACATGCTATCTACTGTCCGTCCAAATGGTTATGCCGCAAGATCGTAGAAAGGGAGGAAATCACGTGACAGTTAATTACTTAACGAGGTCCTTTTATTTAAGTTATTTTAAACAGTTGTATAATATTACGTAAACGTCCAATTCCTAACAGAAATTAATGTTTTCAGGAAAGAGCTAAGACAGCCCAGCTTTTACAGAGGGGCCAACAGAAGCAGGTGGGGGAAATCTGGATGCGACGTAGGCAAACGGATAGTACCTGTGCGAAAATATGATTCAATATTGAAAGCTCTTTCGTCACTGGAAAACACGAACATATTTCTGGAACGTACTGTACTCGCTAACTCAGTGCTGTTTACGCTAAGGGTCTTGGATCTGTGTGGAGGAACTTCATTAGTAGAAGGGGTGGGAGTGAAGTACATTCAAAAACTCAGGTACAATACAAATTGAAGTAAAAATAAAATGATGTCCCTGTATAAGTAGAGAAAAAATTAGAGTATAAAAAAATGGGAGGTTTTGTACTGATCGATTTCATATGGAATAGCCCGTACGCAGTCCGTATCTTTTCGCGACACAAGCTTACCCTGGGAAATGTTGTAAAACCCTAACATTTAAGTTTGGCAGCAACGCGGACTTGCTAAGGAGATGCAAATGAAAGCAGGAGCGAAGTTTGGATGTTTATGATCTGCATATGTTGCAGAACCACGTGCCCACATCAACTATGGCTACACCAGAACAGGAAAGGCAATAGAGGGCGGAGCGACTACAATATTCTGTCTTGTTACATTTGAACCAGAGATTCCTGCGTGCTCCTTCTTTACTCACTTTGACTGACAACAACACTGCTTAAGTAACGGAGTCTTTCATGCTTCCTTACAGTAACAAGGATTAACATAGATTGATGGGGTTGCCAAGGCAACATACTGCTATAGCAACACGTAATGTCCAGCCGTATTCCCAATTCAGCCAGTATATTTGCTTAGTTTACCAGAGGCGTAGCTACTGAACTGATAGCCAGAGGCAAACTACATTATTCATGTAAACGCCATACATACAGAGTGCCTACGAAGTAAAATCCTATCTTCACTTCGCGCACGATTTCCGAGTCATAGGCCTATACAAGTGATGTCAAAGCAAGCGCATTTTTCTGACCTTGATGTTGTGCGCGGGCAGCAAGCGCTAAGTATGGAAAGAGGAAGGGTTGTGTAGCTATATGAATAAGCAACCTTTTGGATTAAGAAAACAATGGTGCACAAACTTCAAACGGAACGTGAAATTTTATGTTGTTATTTTTATATGGCTTCTTTCTGTTTGGTATTATCTATATTGTCTGTAAAACAAAAGTACTAACATTGATTTCTTAATATTGCACTTGTGTTTTAAATCTTAATAACATAATAGAGAGTTAAGAAGGAATATTCACATACATTCCATAGTAGTACAACTATACTGTACTAAATGAATGAAACACATCATTCATAAAGAAAGTGATATCCCAAAAAAGGAGACTGAGTATGACATGATAAGTTTGAATTTATATTGATGGTACCTTTAGCCTTATAAAAGTAATCAATAAACTAATCAAAACAATATTACAGTACAAAGCAAAGTTACCTAGGTACTGTATCTGTTTTAAGTGTAACTAATATTCCATAACAAAACTCTTATCGCATTATGCTTTTACGAGACTTATGCAGAGTTGGGACAGAAAACGTTACTAATAAACCATGCATAAGCTATGGACGTATAAACAGTCTGTAAATATACAATGGGAAATGCTTTGCAATAGTTATATACAAGAAAACCCTTGTTTACACGTTATATATAGAGAAAAAATGGCCGCCCCTCTAACAGCTGTTCGTAACGACTGTCATTTTATGATGATGGTTGCCTTGTAACCACAGAAGAACAAACCAAAGAGCACAAAATAATATTGCTGTAGCTTGTACTCTTTGATCAAAATATAGTGTGGTAACCGATTAGAGCCAGTTGTACTATCGATACTTAACACGGCACACTAGAGCGCTCTACCGGATGCAATAGAGAACCTCAGATATTCTATTACCTTTCGGAAAGAAGTAATGACGAAACTGTGACGTAACTGTGTAACAGTTATACTGTTATACACGACGTATGTAGTGATTAATAGTAAGGAATTTACACACGACTTATAAACGAGCTACTCATTGTATAAGTATAAGACAGTTAAACGTCTGTATATCGAGTTTTTATTAGTAAGACCGTAAATATGTATAAAATAAATAAGTAACTAAATAAATGAACAAATTAGTTATTAGATGAATAAAGAAATTCATAGACAGATAAATAAATAAATACATACGCACATAAATAAAATGCATACCTTGTTCACGCACCTACTTTCGGCTAAACAATTGGACAAAGAAAATTTAATGTTTCAGCAAACGCGAATGAAGTTGTTCTTGGAAAAACAAAGCATTTAAATTGCATAGTTATACTAAAGATTTTAAAAGATGAAACGTATGAAGTACGTCTCCATATAAATGCTGAGAAAATCAAATATATGAAAATTTCAAGAGCTAATAGTAATAAGACGCTTTTTTCGTATGATACACTGTAGAAATACCTCGTCTCTGGAATTCGCTACCTAATGATGTCAGGGACTGCCGGACTTTATCACAATTCAAAATTAAATTGGAAAATTTTGTCCTGTTTAATGCTTTTTAGATATTGCTAGAAGTGTCGATTTGTGTTTTTTTTTACTCCAGATTAAAATCGCAAGTTTCTTGTTTATGTTAGTTAATTAGGATACAATTAATTATACTTAATCACTCATTTAAAGTTTGTGTGACTGCAACCTGTGTATATTTTTGTGTGACTTTACTTCGTTTATAGTGTTTTTTTTTTTTCCTTTTTATTTCTGTTATTGTATTTGTATTCCTGGTGTTGTGGAAGAGAAGGCCTGATGGCCTTAACTACACCAGAATAAATAAATAAATAAATAAATAAATAAATAAATAAATAAATAAATATTAACCTTCAGTTGGATGAACATTTTAAATATTTAGGCTACAAAATCACAGATAAAAACCTAATGGAAACAGAAATTCATCAGCGGTTAACAGATGCTAACAAATGCTTTTATGCCTTAGAAACGATTATCCCCTCCAAGATACTTTCAGTAGCTACTAAAATGCGTTGCTAGAGTCAATAATTCAATCAGAATTACTGTATGAGGCAGAAACATGGACAATTACAAAAAAAAATGGAAAAATACTCTTGTAGTGTTTAAAAATACATTTTAAGGAACACCTTTGGTACCATTAATTATAACAGAGCATGGAAAATCATAAAAAAAAACAGAGAAATTGACATGATGCTGCTTATGATGATGATGATATAATGTTATGTTTTATTTAACGACGCTCGCAACTGCAGAGGTTATATCAGCGTCGCCGGATGTGCCG
This sequence comes from Periplaneta americana, assembly GCF_040183065.1. Taxonomy (NCBI): domain Eukaryota; kingdom Metazoa; phylum Arthropoda; class Insecta; order Blattodea; family Blattidae; genus Periplaneta; species Periplaneta americana. The sequence continues at coordinate 148,161,403 of NC_091130.1, read as the reverse complement.
GAGTTTTGTCTCGCAGGAGTTCTTTTACATGCCAGTAAATCTATTGACATGAGCCTGTCGCATTTAAGCACATTTAAATGCCATCGACCTGGCCCGGGATCGAACCCGCAACCTTGGGCATAGAAGGCCAGCGCTATACCAACTTGCCAACCAGGTCGACTTTATGATGATGATGATGATGATGATGATGATGATGATGAAAAGCTAACTTAAATATGTCATAATTAAATATCATTCTAGTATATATATATATATATATATATATATATATATATATATATATATATATATTAAGGGGTTAAGTACAGCAACAGCAGCAAAATTTTCAAAATATTCAACATTTTTTTCCTCCATTACTGTATCTTGTACAATAATGAAAATTAGTGTGTGTAAAACACTGTCCTTCTGCTATATGAAAAAAAGAAATATTTTTACGATTTAAAAAATGTATTTACATTTTTTTATCAAAATTCAGGTCACTGTGCAGTGATGAAGCGTTTCCCACATAACTAAAAAACTATCCAACATTCTGTGATGAAACATTTTGTGTGTATTTATGCCTGCCATATCTACAATATGATCCAAAATCACTTCTCTCTACCTTTGATAGATTGTCTGATAAAAAAAAAATAAATTCATTTAAAAAATGGTCAAATATCAGTATTTTCTTCTAACACAAAATAAAAATGTATTATTTATTAAGGAATGTAGTTGAAAGAGCATGATATTGTAAACATGAGTTTCAGCAATAAAATAAAAGAGAGAGAACATGAAAAAGTTAACAAGTTTATGAGTTATGAGGGAAACGCTTCATCACTGCACAATAAACTGCCACCATTTTGAATTAAATCGTAAATATATATATATATATATATATATATATATATATATATATATATATATATATATATATTTCTTCATATAGCAGAAGGACAGTGTTTTACATATACCACTTTTAATTATTATACAAGATACAGTTAACGGAAGAAAAAAATGTTGAATATTTCCAAAATATTTACTGCTATAAGCTGTACCTAACCCTTTAATTTCATAAACAATACGATATGCAAAACAAACTACAACAATCTCTGCGATGTTGAAACCAAGATTATGAACATGATGTTCGATAATTCTGTGAGCTTAGCTCATTCTTAACAGGAAAGGAGAAAGACGTCGCCGGAGGAAATGACAGCTCAGAGGTCTGGAAAACCTGAAGTGAAGTGGTTTAGGAAGTATTATTTGAGTAAAGAAACGACTTTCCTCATGTTAAGTAAAATACATTATTCCTAACCATAACTGTTTAATCTGAGAATCAACTGATGAAACGTCCCAATTACGTCACGAGATAAGCTTCTTCCGGAAGAAAGAATTTGTAGTGTAGTGATCTTCTCGGAACGGTGTATGACTGGAATCACTGGGATATTTGCTAAGATTGACTCATTTATTTATAGCTAGCTGTTACACAATAGCAATTCTTTCTTTCTTTCTTTCTTTCTTTCTTTCTTTCTTTCTTTCTTTCTTTCTTTCTACCATCTGACGTCTCTTTCAATTAAAAACATATTGTGAAAAATTTAAAATCAAAAACTAAACAATAACAATTTATTTTTCTGTCATATAGAGCTGTAAAAGAATTGTTTCCATAGGTATGTATAATATTTCCGATAAATACACGAACCCGAACCTAGCGCGATATTTAATAAGACTATATTAAATAATTAATTAAATAAATAATAATTAATAAGATTATATTAAATAATTAAATAGAATAGAACAATAATGCATATTTACTTAAATCGTTTCACATTTATTTTCAATCCCATCAAATATCGTACGACTATAGCCATCTAGTGTCAGCAACTGTAATTACAACGTAATAAGGTAAATAATTGATTTTTAACATAAACACATCAATCTCCTAAGCATCAAGTAGGCCCAATTATGAGGGAGAAACGAAAGTAATGAATTGATCACACGAGAATAACAAAGTAACAAGTTACTTTACTTTAGTCTTTCCGTTGCAGTCTTTTTTCAGATAACGGCTAGAAAGAACAACGGAACAAGGTTACTAAAAGATATCACACGATTATTACAACATAACGCGAATTTCTATGTGTTTGCACTACGGTACACAAAATAAGACCAAGTACGATTTGTATTTACTTATGGACAGTAGTGATGTATGGCAATGTCGGCCCTGTGGCGCAACGGATAACGCGTCTGACTACGGATCAGAAGATTCCAGGTTCGAATCCTGGCAGGGTCGTAGAACACTTTTTAGTTTGTTAATTCTAAGGATTGTTAGTCTACGATTTCAGAAATTATTATTGTTTTCAATTGGTTTAATATTTTTCACTTTATTATATCATATTTGGAAATGTTCTCGTGTACGAAGAAATCCGAAACTACCACGAAATGGATTACATTATTTTGTAAGAAGTTCTCTTCTTGCCTGTTCTGACAGTGTGTTCTCATTATTTCAATTTCAACAGGGATCTGATACAAAATCAGGGCGCGCAAATTATGTAGGCCTATTCAGATTTCGAGAATGTGACAAAGGACGATAAATTAATATAAGGTTCTTCTATTTCTTCTTCCTTACTCTTATTTTCTTTCACGTATTCTTATTATTTTTCTGCTATATTTTAGCGTGGTTCATGGGTAACGAGAAGGATTCGTGCGGCGGAAAGACGTGGGATCGAATCCCACCGATGTTTGACTTAAAAATAAAAAATGACAGCATATCTCGCTGGTCTAAGAACACGTATGGGAGTCTTTACTAAACAGAGTATTTCAAATAAAAGGGGTTTATCTGTGTAAACAATACGTCACAGATTTTGTTCCATGTGAGGCGTGTACTATAATCTTCGTTTTATTTACTTTCATTGTCAAAGAATCAGTGAATACATTACAGGGTCAATGTTCACCAGACCGTAACAAATTACCCAGTGACAATAAGATTTCTGTCTGAGATAGAAGAAATGTTTACAGATGTTGAACTACGCTATGTTGCAATATTAACTTTAGGTCATAAAATCGATCCCTACTGATTATAATTTGAGCCTTATTCAAGGCTTCTGTTATTAAAAATTAACTCTTTTTTTTTTGCCTGTGCATTCATGGTGATTAATTTATATATAATTATAATTTTTATTTCACAGACAACTCGTACAATATTTATTTTTAAGAAAAATAGTTCGAGTTGAATGACAGAAAAGCGAAAGCACGTGTAGTTTTTCCTGAAACCAAGAAATAAATTTGGAAGTAAATTCAAGAACTTAGGGTTGCTATGGGAATGCATGTAAGCAGAAGGGATTTTTATGACCTGCACGTGTTTTACAACTATGTACTTTGTCAACTTCAGGTACTAACTCTGGCTGGCCCTAAATCTACCTGTAGGAAAGGTGAAAACCGTTGTGCGGCTAAAACTTCTGTATGCGCTAAGTGATTTTGACGAAATTTGTTGCACACAATATCTACAACATAATTTTATTATCGTAGCAAACTGAAATACAAACATCTGGCCATATAAATTATTATTAAAATTGACCATACAAGCCCAGTCTCTTCTTTTATCAGAACAATCTTCAACAGAGGAAATTCTCTTCAAAATATGTGACTGGTTCTCAGACAATAAATCAGTATTAAATTGTAACAAAACTAACATAATTCAATTTAAATCCTGTCCAAATTCAACGTCGCAAATTTCTAGCGCAATAATTAATAATAGATCCTGATTAGAAACAACAACAACCAAATTTCTTGGCTTAAAAATCGATAATGTGTTAAATTGGAAAAATCATATTAAAGAAATTACCCCCAAACTAAATTCAGCTTATTTTGCTATTAGATCTATGCAAAAGATAGTAAATACCTTAAAAACAATATACTTTGCACACTTCCACTCGGTAATGAGTTTTGGAATAATATTCTGGGGAAATTCCACAGATAGTAACAGTATATTTCTATTACAAAAAAGAGTAATTAGAATAATAGTAGGTGCCAAATCTAGGGAATCGTGTAGGACTATTTCAAAAAACTACAAATAATGCCCATGGCTTGTCAGTATATCTTTTCATTAATAATCTTCCTCGTATGTAATCGTGAAAACTTTGTAACTAATTCAACAGTTCATAGCACAAATACACGTCAAAAAAATGACTTTCATATTCCATCGGCAAGTCTATCGTGCTATCGAAAAGGAGTGCGTTATATGGCAGTAAAAATGTTTAACAGCCTCCCTATCGATATAAAAAATGAAACTCAAAACATAAAATTATTTAGGGCCAAATTAAAGAAGTACCTAATTTCTCACGCCTTCTGTTCTGTAGGTGAATTCATGACATTCAATAACACTTCATGAAATTGATACTAAAACTTTGTGTTGTACTAGTAGACTATATTGTAAATCTCGTCTGTATATATTTCATCTAGACTTTGACTATTAAATTAAGATTTTATAATAGTATTAAGTTTTTTGACTTGTTCCATATTCTAGCTGTAAGCATGTATGAATACCATGAATGTTAATAAATACAATACAATACAATACAAAGATGTCGTCTATTATTTAAATATTGAACCTTCTGTTGCTAATAATCTCAAAAATGAAAGTGGAGTGGTTAAACAAGTAGGCCTAATTCTGATTTAAGTTTATCAGTATATGAACCTTTATTTAATTTCATGTAATTCTCCGAGAATTTATTTTTTCGGGAATGATGGTTATGAAGTAGAAGAGTTGTTGCTATTTTTTTTTTCCTCAAATCAATAGCACACATTGCTGATTTACTGACTGAGATGGCTGAATAATAAGGCCGTGTCCCAAAGCTCAAGTCTATACTACACACTAGTGACATTACTGAAATCCAAATAAGGAAAATATTCAGGTATACAAACATTTTATGCGAAATGTATTACTCCGCTGTGACACGTAACGTGATTTGTCATCTTATTGCAGCACGGGAACTCTTCACGGGAATTGAATTCTATAATGTATTTTTATAATACCTTGTTCATGATTAGTCCGATTTTTGCACACAAGAACGATGTGGAGGTAAATAAACATTTGATAATTGTACGGAAATTGTATTACGCAGTCGCCTCAATGCGATTGCCTGTGCAGAATCCACCACGCTACAGCACAGACTTCGATCTTCCTAATACAGTGGCAAGTGTTTCTGTTCGTTGTTTATGTTCAGTATAACATGAGTAATGTTCACACGGGTTATTCCATCTCAAATCGACGGAAATATAGAGAAAATTGACCTTGCAATTTTTAAATACAATGAAACTTTTTCTGTCCGTTGACAACTGTGAGACAATGCTTTGTGCAAAGTTTGAGGCATCAGAACTTCATAGTGTTTAAATTAAAAATATTTAAATTTATCGTATTTTCATAAAAATTAGCAACTTTAAACTGTTGTGACTTCGAAACCCTTTCACCCAATGATCAAAATTATGCTTTATTTTGATGCTGAGAAATTAAAGTTTATATTGACATATAAATAGTTTTTCTTACTCTTTATGGAAATGGAGAAATTTAGATTTTTCTTCATTAAGACGCCTTTGCCCACGAAAAAAAAAAATAATAAAATATATGGTTAGATCCCGCATTGAAAGTACAAATAAACACATATTTTTTACTGGTGCACCGTTGATAAGAAAGTATTGAAAATATCAAATAAAGAAAATAAATAGTACGCGCTGAACTAACCAGCTGACTGTGAGACGGGAGCTAGCCGAGGTAAGAAAGACCAGTAGACATAAAAACGTGATGTGTCGTCTAGCAGTCATGGCTGTGCTAGCTTTATCACAGGTTTTCATAAACACAGGAGTAAAATGACGCCTAACGCTCGCTTATCTTCATCTCTCGGCCAGTGTGTGCTGTGTTGCCCCTTTCAAGTCTAGGCGTGTGAAAATAATTTATTTAATACCCTTGAAACTTATAGCCGAGCCACTAAGCAAACAATGCTGAATCCCTCTTAATAATGCAAGGGTTTTTCTCAATATTTTTTACATTTTTACAAATGGGCAAAAAGCCTAAAAGTAAGTAAAATCAGATTATCTGTATCTCTGTATACAATAAAAATAAGGATTACTTCTTATCATAACCTACCAAATGCCAGCTTCAAAAATGAGGTCTCGTCAATGATCTGCAGTAAATGGTTCCAGAGTTCTGAGCGCTGAAAGAGGCTTGTTTTTATAAAATACGCTAAATTTGTCGCTCAACAATACGAAAACCGTTTGACTTTCGATAGTATATTTTTGCAAATGCACTCTCCTCAGCACCTTGTATAAATAGGGAAAAAATTAGAGTATAAAAAATGTGAGGTTTTTTACTGATCGATTTCATATGTAATAGCCCAAATGCTTAGCCATGTACAGGAGAGATAACTTTGTAAGGTTACGAAAGAGAGAGATAAGTCTCGGCATTACATGCAAAATGGCCTAGGCCTATAGGTTAGGTTAGGTTATGTTAGGTTGTGACGCAGGTTCTACACAAGACCTGCACAAACGGCGCTCACTGATGAGCGCAACCGCTCCTTCGGAGCGGGAGAGCCGTCTAACAGCTCGCCGGAAAGGTACGTCGGAATGACGTAGACCTGCTATAGGTAGAGGATAATCCACGCAGATATCTGGTGTAGTGTGTATTATCAGTAGCTATTTCACTTTGCCTATCTACGGCTACATAATGGAGGAATCTAAAAGACGGAAAAGTGATCATCAGGCAAATTTTTTCAATATTGCATGGGGAAATGCTTATTTTTTCACAGCAGCTGAAGTCAATACTTATCTGCCACAAAAGTTTGAAACAAAGAGGAAAACATAATATAATGCGTCATGACTAGTCCACACATAGAGATACGATGGTTTTGTTGGAGAAGATCGCAGTAAAAATGTTCAGGAGTTGAAAGTTGCATTATTACATGAGGCAGGGTACGTTCAAATTTATTAATCTTCAACAATTTAAATATTTCTCTTCAGGGAAAAGGCCAGCTCATTGTTGATATGTTGAATAAATGACGGGATTTCAGTCGTAAACTTACACTTTTCATAAGTCAGTTTCAGGAAGGTAATATGGCTCACTTTCCAACGATAGAAACTGCTCGTGATGAAGCCATGTTAAACGATTATGTGCAAATATTAATTGAAATTCAAAATGAATTTAATTCTAGGTTTCAAGATCTTGTCTTAATTGGAAAGAAGTTTAAATTCCTTCAACACTAGTTGAAACAATGTCATACGATTTACAGCTCGAACTTATTGATCTTCAATGTGATCTAAGGGCTAAAGATAGTTTGAATAATACTACTAGCCTGGTTGAGTTTTACAAGACTAAACATTAGCAATAATATCGACGACTACACAAGCTGGCTGTGAAAATGATTGCTATGTTTGGCTCAACATTTATATTTGTTAGCAATTGTTTTCTATTATGAACTTTAATAAAGGCAGACATCGAACTTCTGTAATTTATGTTTCATTATGACTATTTTGCTTTAAATAAAAACGTACCGTAATTAGTTTCCTTTTTAAATTTCACATTACTATGTTATACAATAAATTCTACTCTAAAGTTCTACACCTTAGGCCTGGATGCCGCACTAAAGTAATGTAAGGAAAAGGGGGGCCCTCATGATCATATCATAGTATGTTCTAGTGCACTTGGCTTGAAAGGAATTCGCAGACGTATCTTGTTATATCAGCATTTTCGCTCAGGGCCGCTCTCGGTCCGGAAATCAATGATTAATGTGGGCAGTGAATTAAAGTCCCTCCAGTGCGCGTATAGAAGTATTGTCAGTTCTATTCATTGCAATTGCATTCATTCTGAGTTATTCATCTGATAGTCACGTGACGACCAGAGAGAAATGACATTGCTAGCTTTACTTACTTAGTTATGGCTTTTAAGGAACCCGGAGGTTCATTGCCGCCCTCACATAAGCCCGCCATTGGTCCATATCCTCAGCAAGATTAATCCAGTCTCTATCATCATATCCCACCTCCCTCAAATCTATTTTGTGCGAGATCGTGCGTATTTGCTTGGTTTCCGCACAAAACCAATCCGCGGAAAGTCTACAGCTCGACCAAGTTAAGTCTGCGAGCCGAGAGGGGAAGTTGTAGGCAGGTTTGTAGTGAAAGGAGGCGGTAACGAGAGGAGACCAGTACAGTCTCATATGACAGCAAAGTTTTCCTACTGTGCTTCAGTTCATAGAGCACTCCGAGAACAAGACACTTTGAAATAGACTGTACTTCTATATCTGCTTGTCACACTCTCGACAGTGAGGTTTGGCGTTCCGATTGGCAAGCGTGGGCATAGGAGAGAAAGTTGCGTGAGGAGGGGAGGTTAGGAGACAGCATAACGGTTGTCACAGCTTGCCTTTTTCTGAAGACAAGGACAACAACTGCGTAGTGTATTTCAAACGATGTACACATTTTGAAATCTGAGCCTCAAATGACCTATGTGGCAACTGTGTTTTGCCTCTACATTCCTCTACATTCCATCCCGGTATCCCTACTCGCAGACTTGACTTGGGCAAGCTGTAAAATGTCACATTCAGTATTCCCAACCTAACACACATAACAATTTCCCTCTTCTTACCGCTTAAGTGACATATTGATTTTACTGCTTTAGGCTTTTAACATATTATTTTTAGAGACGTCCAATATAGTAATAATTATAAATTGGAAACTTACCACTGCAATTTCACATAATTGCACTGTTAATTATTGTTTTTAAATATTTGCAAAAATTAAGTAAACTCTACAACTCCACTAAAGTTACTGCATTCGTGATGCAAGTAACATTAAGGAAGCCGTGAAAAAATCAACAAGATTCCAGACTCATCATAGACTGGGGGAAAAAAAAGACAGACGTATATCACGGCCTGCTGGAGTATAGTAAACACAGAAAATATTTTAAAACAACAATGTTGAAGATAGATATTTTTGTTTTGCAAATTTGCCGTCATTGAACAGAAACCAAGATGGAGATTTGATTGCAACTAATTAGAAATTCCTGTTTCAGGTATGTAATAAACGATCTTCGCACAAAGTAATGTACGATACACGAGCGGTATGTTTTCTTTCAATTCTCGGAAATTAAAAAAAACTCAACTACGTTTCGCTTTTTCAAACTTTTCCTCGAACATGAAAACTTCAACATACCGCTCTTGTAACGCATATTACTATTAATATTATCCTCCCATCTACGTTTCGGCCTCTCCAAAGGACTTTTTACCTCCGGCCTCCCAACTAACACTCTATATGCATTTCTGATTCGCCCATACGTGCTACATGCCCTGTCCATCTCAAATGCCTGGATTTAATGTTCCTAATTATGTCTGGTGAAGAATGCAATGCGTGCAGTTCAGAATGACATTACTATCAGAATGAAGAAGTCTACACAAATTAACCTTGACATCAGCCGAGGTGAGTAAAATCTTTCTGTTTCCGACACTGGTAATCAATAATCATCTTGACAGCCTCAGCTTTGGTAAGGAGGTCAGCTTATCTTGACGCAAATGTTTATATTTATGCAGGTGCCAGTTTATTAATTAATGGCTCTGGAATTTTAAATAACCTTATCACATCTTTCTCGTACAATACTGTCCAATGTAGCCCCACAGTAATCTGCTAGAGATAAGCAAAATATGAAATATCGTATTGTATTGTAAACCATTGTATGGAAATAGGGATTTGCATAATTCCTGATGTTAGAACACAATTAACGTCAAAAATTGTCATATTACATAAAAATCTTCACATTTTATCCCCCATATTTTGCAAGATTTCCCTCCCCCCTCTTTTAATATTTCTCTAACTACCATTGAACTGATTTTCCTAATATTATAACGAGAAAATTGGGATGTTTTCCAAGAAAACTTCGAAAACTCAAGCCACCCATTCCATAAACATTCCCAGATTTCCAAGAACAAACGAAATGACCAAATTCCCCTTAGAGTCATTGAACTTGTAACAGCAATGAATTTGAGAAGCCAAAACAAAACAATAGTTTCAATTCCACCTCTCTTCAATCTTTCGAATCCAATGAAAGTTTTTGATTAGCTCTCAGTAAAGGACATTTGGATAATTACGTTCAATTACACAAGAAAACATAGCATACTGTATATGTAATTTTTTTATGTTCCGCGCCGTGACATCGTGGTCTAAAACATCCTACTTATAGGCATCCAACAAGGAGAACTCAATGCGCAGAAATCAACGGGAGTGACTGCCTCGCGCAGATGACGTATACTCCCGTTTCCAGCATGCTCTCACGCCTACTACAGGGGGGTAAGAAGGGTACAGCATTCGCGCCGCGAGGAGTCCGAGCTGAGTTTTGCTTGTAGGATACCTATAGGACTCGCGTTACGGAAAGAGCGCTGGTGCCCACCCAGCATCGTGATGCACTTGGGTAGCTCCGGTTGCTAAAGCCAGCTATAACGGCTGGGGGGGGGGGATCATCGTGCTAACCACACGATACCTCCATTCTGGTTGGAGGATCGTCCACCTCTGCTTCGGTATGTGAACGTGAGGCCAGCAGCCGGCTGGTCGGTCTAGATCCTTCAAGGTTGTGGTGCCATGAATTATTATATATTTTAATAATAATAATAATAATAATAATAATAATAATAATAATAATAATGTTTATTTCCAGAAAAATATAACACAATGAAATTGTGAATTGCGGAACAACCCGAATTGTATAATTTAATGTTTAGGGGAGACCTAGGTAATGTATAACATTTACTGGTTAATGAAAAAGGAATAGCTATAGTTTTATAAGTGTTAAGAGAAAGAATATTCGAATCAAACCGTGCTTTAATTAATTTTAAACCATTGTTTGTGTTATAAGTGTCGTGCCAAGACTTTTTCCAAAACAATAATAATGTATCATCTGCGTAGGAATACGATACACATTTGTGGTTTTGTAAATCAATTGTTAATAAATCATTAATGTATATCAAAAACAAAATAGGACCAAGAACTGTTCCCTGAGGGACACCAATATTAATATTGCAAGGTTCACTAAGAAAATCATCATTTTAAAGACAAAACAAGGACATTTATAATATTATAGTTACACAAAACTAAAAAAAAAAGAAAAAACTAAAAAAAATACACAAACATTAAAAAGGTTAAAAGTACATACTATTAAACAAAGCTTTAGATCAAAATTAATATTATGTATCTAAACAACTAAACGAATAATTTAACGACTGTTATGAATTACATTTGCCAGCAAGGAATCAAAATAATAAAAATTGGGCATCACGCGTCTACATAAAGATCTTGTTTAAGGTAAATGAGAGACATTTTCTCATATTGTTTTAAAAATGAAGCTATGGGAATATTTTCTTATTTGAATGCAGTTACATATTCTTTTGTGATAATTATTCAAGAAACCGAGAATACGATAGTACGTTTACTGCTGTACAATATATACTGTAGTACACACAGAGACATTAAATAAACAACATTAACACCTGTGCGATATCTTTATCAAAATGTTTGCGAATGCACTCATCGGCAAACATGCAAACAAATAGGATTAAATGCTGTATAAAAACAAACAAATCTTTAGTCTCATATCACACATCACAATAAAGTGTTAATAATATTATTATAGCTTCTTACTGCTAGTTAGATAATACCTTGGGTTTTAATTGTTTAGTATTAAAAGATTAAGATGTTTATAATATGTTGTTCAGAATAAACCTCTTGTGTTTCCATTTACTTTTCCTTAAAGGACCACAGAGAATTTTTTTTTAATTTGGTTGCGTGGCAGAGGACGAAAATAATTTAATACTCAAATGCCTGAGAGAAATATATTTTATATTTAGTGTCAATTAGCCTACTTTATTGATTTAATATTTTGTGATGCCTGTTCTATTAACAATAATTGTATTTTATAATAACTTAGTTTGCAAACATTTTTTCATCTATTGTACAGTACGTCTATTTTAATTCACTTATGACAATTTGATCTGATTTGGGAGATGTAAGAGATTTTGGGTAATCTCAAAGTATCATAAAGGTGACGCTTTTATCCAAAAACAGTAATCAGATGGAAGGCACCTGGGAAGTACATGGTTTAATGATCGGAGCGAGGGGCACCATCCCACGATCAACTGTAAACACTATCAAAACATTTGGAATCCATGACATCATTCCAAAAATAATTACTTCAACCATTAAAGGGTCTGTGGCAATTCTGAAAAATCATTTATACGGAATATCATAATACCCCCCCCCCCCTTTTCTATTCGTTAGTGTGTGATTGTTACAAATATATGTACAAATTTATTATTTCTTAAACTTAAGCTCCTAGTTCACATTTAAATTTGGCTCATCTATCTTACTGTAATCATTACTATTCTTATATGTGTGTTATTCTGTGTTTTTGGCAACCCAGGATGCCTGGGCAGACTATTTCTTGAAATAAATTATATATATATATACATTCACTTTACAGTAAGTTTTCATAGACCTGTTCATTGAAGCTCTGAATATTATATATGTTCACATTGCAAGCTACCTTATCTCAGATAGCATTACTTTTAGTGCGTCAGAAATATTTATCTACGAAGTCGTTAAATGTCTGACACGATACTTGTACTAGGAAAATATATTTAAAACATATGTAGGGCATTTTTAAAGTAGTAGCTAAAATGAAGAAAGATTAAATCAGAAGAAATAAAAGTGCTAAAATCAATAATATTGAAGAATTGAATAGGTAGAAATAAAGTTGCTAAGATGAAGAAGAATTGAATCCGAAGAAATAAAGTTGCTAAGATGAAGAAGAATTGAATCGGAAGAAATAACATTGCTAAGATGAAGACGAATATAATAGAATCGAAAGAAATAACATTGTTAAGATGAGAGAGAATTGAATCGGAAGAAATAGGCTAACATTGCTAGGATCAACTGAATGGAAGATAAAACATTGCTAAGATGAAGAATTCAAACAAAATAAATTAAACTGCTAAGATGAGGGAGAATTGAATTGGAAGAATATTGCTAAGATGAAGAATTCAATCGAAAGAAATAAAACTGCTAAGATGAGGGAGAACTGAATCGGAAGAAATAACATTACTAAGATGAAAAAAATTGAATCGAAAGAAATAACATTGCTAAGATGAAGAACTGAATAAAAAAAACTGCTAAGAACAGAGAGAATAAAATTGAATTCAAAGAAATAACATTGCTAAGATGAGGGAGAATTGAATCGGAAGAGATAACACTGAAAAGATGAAGAATTGAATCAAAAGAAATAAAATTGCTAATATGAGGGAGAATTGAATCGGAAGAAATAACATTGCCAGGATAAAGAAGAACTGAATCGGAAAGCATAACATTTCTAAGATGAAGAACTGACTCGAAACAAATAAAATTGCTAAAAAGAAGAAGAAGAACAGAATCGGAAGAAGTAACATTACTAAGATGAGGAACTGAATCGAAAGAAATAAAATTGCTAAGATGAAGAATTTAATCGGAAGAAATAACAGTGCTAAGATGAAGAAATAAACCGAAAGAGATAAAATGGCTAAGGTAAAGAAATAAATCGAAAGAGATAAAATTGCTAAGTGGAAGAAATAAATCGAAAGAAATAAAATTGCTAAGTTGATGAAGAATTTAATCGGAAGAATTAACATTGCTAAGATGAAGAACAATTTAATTGGAAGAAATGACATTGCTAAGATGAAGAACTGAATCGAAAGAAATAAATTGCTAAGATGATGAAGAATTTAATCGGAAGAAATAACATTGCTAAGATGAAGAACTAAATCGAAAGAAATAACATTGCTATGATGACGAAGAATTTAATCGAAAGAATTAACACTGCTAAGGTTGAAAAGAGTTTAATCGGAAGAAATAACATTGCTAAGATGATGAAGAATTTATCGGAAGAAATAACGTTGCTAAGATGAAGAACTGAATCGAAAGAAATAAAATTGCTAAGGTGATGAAGAATATAAACGGAAGAAGTAACATTGCTAACATGAGGAAGAACTGAATCGAGAGAAATGAAATTGCTAAGATGAAGAATTTATTTAATTGGGATAAATAAAACTGCTAAAGTGAAGAAGAACTGAATCAGGAAAAATAAAATCGCTAAGACACGCGTTACGTTGTACACCAGTACACAAGAAAAGTTGTAAAGACAGAGAAGAAACGAAATTATGAAAAGAAAAAGAAATCATAATATCTAAGACAATAATGGGAAGAATGTGTGATATCCATGATTAACATCTGGAACAAGAACGTTCCAAAAGACGAGAGACCTGTTGGAAGACATAAAAATTTGGGGGAACATTCCTGAAGTACTAGGAAAAATAAAGGCCCAAGAACTTATATCTTGAATATTTCAAGCACCAAATCTTTGTTGGGTAGAATAGCAATCACTCTTGTGTTAGATGAAGGAACAGTAGTGGTGAATGCAAAACAAGCAGCCAGTTTATAACCGTTGATGACGTTATTCCTCGAGCTGCAGGAAATATTTGTTCAAATTGTTTTCACAGATCAATTTGCTGCATTTTATGATATCCCGAAGCTGAAGAAACTGGCAGTACTACACCGACAGATTACTGCAGCCTTCAATCAAACCCTCCCTGCCCCTGCACTATTTACTACACGATTCATTGTGTCCACCAGTGCCGAGAGGAAAATGGGCCGTGGCTGGCACCGGTTAGGATAAGATCTGCCATCCTTTGCTCTGCTTGTGTTTTCTCAGAAGTACGGAGCGCACAAACCAACAAGAAGACACAAAGCAAAAAGGTCTTCAGTAAAGTGTGTTGTAGACATGAGCTATCTTGATATTACAACGTACTTATTTCATATAATTAATTTTTTACAATTATCTTCATTGTGCAGCTATGCAGACTGGAACACGACGACGACGGAGGACCGTCTGCACTGCACAGATGAGTGGCGCTGATCGCATTCGGCAGGCCTGCGCTTTCTGACTGGAATCATGGCTCCAAGAGTTCTTGGATATTGATTACACGAAGCCAGCTCCAGTTTGGTTGCCAGGAGACATATATTTACTTTCTTGGTAGTAATATACAAAGAAAGTATGGGAATGGAATAGACATAATATTATCACTAATGAAAAAAAGTAAATAAATGTTATTAAACATTTTAAATAAATAATTTTCTAAGATTTTGTTCCACTAACACTTATTTATTATCTGTAATGTCAAGCTATTCGATTATAATATGCTAAGAAGAGTAACAATTGAATCGGAAGAAGTAACAGTGCTAAGATGAAGAACTGAATTGAAAGAAATAAAATTGCTAAGATGATAAAGAATTTAATCGGAAGAAATAACATTGCTAAAATGAAGAACTGAATCGAAAGAAATACAATTGCTGAGATGATGAAGAATTAAATCGGAAGAATTAACATTGCTAAGATGAAGAAGAATTTAATCGGAAGAAATAACATTGCTAAGATAAAGATTTGAATCCAAAGAAATAACATTGCTAAAATGAAGAACTGAATCGAAAGAAATAAAATTATTGCTAAGATGATGAAGAATTAAATCGGAAGAATTAACATTGCTAAGATGAAGAAGAATTTAATCGGAAGAAATAACATTGCTAAGATAAAGATTTGAATCGAAAGAAATAACATTGCTAAAATGAAGAACTGAATCGAAAGAAATAAAATTATTGCTAAGATGATGAAGAATTAAATCGGAAGAATTAACATTGCTAAGATGAAGAAGAATTTAATCGGAAGAAATAACATTGCTAAGATGAAGATTTGAATCGAAAGAAATAATATTGCTAAAATTAAGAACTGAATCGAAAGAAATAAAATTATTGCTAAGATGATGAAGAATTAAATCGGAAGAATTAACATTGCTAAGATGAAGAAGAATTTAATCGGAAGAAATAACATTGCTAAGATGGAGAATTGAATCGAAAGAAATAAAATTGCTAAGATGAAGAAGAATTTAATCGGAAGAAATAACATTGCTAAGATGGAGAATTGAATCGAAAGAAATAAAATTGCTAAGATGATGAAGAATTTAATCCGAAGAAATAACATTGCTAAAATGAAGAACTGAATCGAAAGAAATAAAATTGCTAAGATGATGAAGAATTTAATCGGAAGAAATAACATTGCTAAAATGAAGATTTGAATCGAAAGAAATAAAATTATTGCTAAGATGATGAAGAATTAAATCGGAAGAATTAACATTGCTAAAATGAAGAACTGAATCGAAAGAAATAAAATTATTGCTAAGATGATGAAGAATTAAATCGGAAGAATTAACATTGCTAAGATGAAGAAGAATTTAATCGGAAGAAATAACATTGCTAAGATGGAGAATTATATCGAAATAAATAAAATTGCTAAGATGAAGAAGAATTTAATCGGAAGAAATAACATTGCTAAGATGGAGAATTGAATCGAAAGAAATAAAATTGCTAAGATGATGAAGAATTTAATCGGAAGAAATAACATTGCTAAAATGAAGAACTGAATCGAAAGAAATAAAATTGCTAAGATGATGAAGAATTAAATCGGAAGAATTAACATTGCTAAGATGAAGAAAAATTTAATCAGAAGAAATAACATTGCTAAGATGGAGAATTGAATCGAAAGAAATAAAATTGCTGAGATGATGAAGAATTTAATCGGAAGAAATAGCATTGCTAGAATGAAAAACTGAATCGAAAAAAATAAAATTGCTAAGATGATGAATAATTAAATCGGAAGAATTAACATTGCTAAGATGAAGAAAAATTTAATCAGAAGAAATAACATTGCTAAGAAGAGGAACAATTGAATCGGAAGAAGTAACAGTGCTAAGATGAAGAATTGAATCGAAATAAATAAAATTGCTAAGATGATGAAGAATTTAATCGGAAGAAATAACATTGCTAAATGAAGAACTGAATCGAAAGAAATAAAATTGCTAAGATGATGAAGAATTAAATCGGAAGAATTAACATTGCTAAGATGAAGAAAAATTTAATCAGAAGAAATAACATTGCTAAGATGGAGAATTGAATCGAAAGAAATAAAATTGCTAAGATGATGAAGAATTAAATCGGAAGAATTAACATTGCTAAGATGAAGAAAAATTTAATCAGAAGAAATAACATTGCTAAGAAGAGGAACAATTGAATCGGAAGAAGTAACAGTGCTAAGATGAAGAATTGAACCGAAATAAATAAAATTGCTAAGATGATGAAAAATTTAATCAGAAGAAGTAATATTGCTAATATGAGGAAGAATTGAATCGAGAGAAATGAAATTAAGTATGGAATATTACTCGTGACTTTTTTAATTTTATTTTACAAAAAAAAAAAAATGTTATACAAAAGCTGTTAGAGGTGAACCATACAGTATGATACCAGTGTTCGAAAAACGTTAGTTATTCAGACATACTAGGTGTGACAGCTAACTTCTTTTTTAATGGCACTCTATTTTAAGATTTACATGTTTCGAATCCAATTAAATTTAACACATGAATTTCTTCCTTTTGGATTACTTGAAATATAAGGATAAACCAAGATCATTATTCAAATACTGAGCTTGTTTTTGTGGACATGCAACTAATTCATTAAATACAAAAATATTCTTTGTTCTTTACTTCTATGATAAAATGTCTAGCTTGCATTAATCAGGTATTCTTGTCATACTTTAATTTTTATTGTAATCGTAAATTTAATATTAATTGTAATTTTATTGTTCATGTTATAGTTGTAATCCCCTGGTAGAGGGGCAGAGAAGGCCTGATGTCCTTATCTCTACCAGGTTAAATAAGTAAATAAATAAATACTACTATTACTAATTTTGTGCAATTTTAAACAACAGCTTATTTAGTACTTTCCAGCGCTCCGGAAGAAATTGCAAAACATTATGGCAGTCGTAGGTGGTTAGGCCTACTGAATCCGTTTTTCAACAGTTGCTTTCAACTGGCTGAAATTAAATAAAATACAAATATTAAGAAAAGGCTCATTGAAATATGTACCCACTGATGGAATGTTGAAACTAGACTTTATTTTCATAGAGCGTTGACCAGTTTTGGATCAAAAGAATGGAAGAATACCTCGAACTTTCAAAAAGATCTTAAATTTTATACTAAGTCGTATTTATACAAAATAAGTTTCTAGTCTATGAATATGTTAGGAGAAAATCTACAAACGATCAGGGAAAACGCAGAAATTCTACTTGAAGCAAGTAAAGCGATAGGGTTGGAAGTAAATCCCGAAAAGACTAAGTATATGATTATGTCTCGTGACGAGAATATTGTACGAAATGGAACTATAAAAATTGGAGATTTATCCTTGGAAGAGGTGGAAAAATTCAAATATCTTGGAGCAGCAGTAACAAAAAAAAAAAACAAAAAAAAAAACACTCGGGAGGAAATTAAACGCAGAATAAAAATGGGAAATGCCTGTTATTATTCGGTCGAGAAGCTTTTGCCATCTAGTCTGCTGTCAAAAAATCTGAACGTTAGAATTTATAAAACAGTTATATTACCGGTTGTTCTGTATGGTTGTGAAACTTGGACTCTCACTTTGAGAGAGGAACAGAGATTAAGGGTGTTTGAGAATGAGGTACTTAGGAAAATATTTGGGGCTAAGTGGGACGAAGTTACAGGAGAATGGAGAAAGTTACACAACACAGAACTGCACGCATTGTGTTCCTCATCTGGCATAAAGAGGAGCATTAAATCCAGAGTTTGAGATGGGCAGGGCATGTAGCACGTATGGGCGAATCCATAAATGCATATAGAGTGTTAGTTGGGAGGCCGGAGGGAAAAAGATCTTTGGGGAGGCCGAGACGTAGATGGGAGGATAATATTAAAATAGATTTGAGGGAGGTGGGATATGATGACAGAGATTGGATTAATCTTGCACAGGATAGGGACCGATGGCGGGCTTATGTGAGGGCGGCAATGAACCTTCGGGTTCCTTAAAAGCCAGTAAGTAAGTAAGTAAGTAAGTAGCCTGAGTATAGTTTCCAGTAACAGGCTCAGATATCTAGTACAATTTCAATTTCATGGAACTCCAGTACCGACAAAATATTGTCGATATTTGTCTCAGCTGCCAACATACTAGTTACAAAATCACTACCATTTGTAGTATTTGTCAGTATCGAAATTCGAAACGAAGTTGGCAAAAGAAAATTCAACCTGCAAACTAGAAAATCACCACAATCCACTAGCATATGTAGTAATGGGGAAAAAATGGTTAGGTTTCACCCTTAGAGTATGAAGTGAGCTGATCCGGACTTTAATAAGGATCAAGCCCTAAACTTAGACCGTATAGGCCTATTAACAATAATTTTCCAAATCGAAAGGCGGCGTGCGTAGTAACAGTGAGTGCTCTTGAGGCTGCGTGTTTTGCGTAGAAGTAAAACCAAAGAAATATCCGCGTTCCATCGCCGGTAATCTGTTAGTAAGATAACGGAATTAAATTCAAGAGATACCTAATGCATTAAGATTGATTAGTCCTACTCGAAGGGGATTTGCAGCGAAATCAATGCAGAAATCGAAAGCAACAAGTTATCTCTCTGCGACAGAGTATTTCTGCTCGACAGAGATTAACATAAATATAAACAAACATCAGAGCCTGATAACACGCCTACGACATTCCACTATTAACTTATCTGTAGTAATTATACGAGTGCTGATTCATCTTACTGACAACTAGCAGTACCCGTGCGCTCCGCTGCACCCGTTAGAAATAAATAGAAAGTAATTACATAATTAAAATAGGAGGTTTGATCCAAGGAACATTCGTGCTTGATAGAAGGATAAATCGTTTAATATGTTACTTAATTTAAATTGTATTTAAATAATTAAAATGCGATCATTTTGGTCCAGAGACCACTCATTTGGTGCAATGACAATTCCTTTAACATGTTTCTTAATTGTTATTACTCGTACATGCAACCATAGTATAATGAAGATTGACATCATTTAGATTTAATGTGTACATAAACATTATTTTAAGAAATACAGGAAACGAATATTCAGAATAGCCTATCAAGTTTTCTGTGCATAAGAAGCTATTTTAATCTTACCTGTTCTCGATTCACTCAGAAGTTACTGTGATAACATTATAGCATTACGTCCATCTAGAGAAACTACACTTTTCAATAGTGAAATAATAATTACTTATATAAATCGGTTAATTTAGTTTCCGATATTACTTCATATAATTAATTATATAAATCGGTTAATTTAGCTTCCGATATTACTTCATACAAACACAGAAACATTCTCGGTAGGCTATATTCCATAGCTTTCGATTGTTTTGTCCAAGGCCCCTTATAGACGAAATCATTTGTTTTTTATTTCATTAAACCGCCTTAGATGGCAATTATTTTAATTTTAAAACTCATTTGTCTCATTAAATATCAGTCCTATCAAAATTTTTCAAAGAATAAAACTTATCGGAAATCATTTTTAAAGAAACTTTTGTTATGTAACATTTTTCACAATAATCAATAATAAGCGATATATTTCGATTTATTTAATTCAGGCTCCCTTATAACGCCCCCTTTAAATAACGTATTTTGAATGACATATAGCCTAAAATCTAAGTTACAACGAACTTAATGTTTTCATCGAAATCCGTTCAGCCATTATCGCGTGAAAAGGTAACAAACATCCAGACAGACAGACATACAAACAAATATTTCAAAAAAGCGATTATCGGTTTCAGCTACTTATACATGTTAACACCAATTATTTTTGGGAAATCGAAAATTACCAGAAAAATTTTGGCTACAGATTTATTATTAGTATAGATTTCACAAGCTCGTAGGGCGAGAGAAACCACGAGTGCAACTTAATAAGTTTATTCAACGAATAAAATTAAATAACTTGCAAAACCTAATTACTTACGTAAATAACAACAATTATTACAAAACACAGCAATAAGACATTATTATGTTTCCATGTATTGAAGTTGAAAAACAAACTGTTATCTGTCACGGCATACTGAATACTACTATTATCAGCTACTTAGAGCGGAAATAAAAAACAACAATATTTAACCTCAAAAGTAATATAAGCTGAAATGTTACATTAACAGAATAAAACACGAAAGATTTTACAGGCATTTATTTATTACCTGAAGTTCCAATTATTGAAAACCCAATTTTCAAAGTTAAATTGTGTTGGAATTTCTTGATTTTCTGTGTTTGACACTGAAGTGTTGTACGAAGCGTCTTATCAAGAAACACAACTGTGATTGGTTGATTTTAAGGCGGTTCTGAAACGTTATTGGCCAATATCGAAAATTCATCCTGTAAGTTGAATAGTTTAATATTGGCATCTCCTTTTCCATGTGCCATCTACAGGAACAAACCATTATGTCTTCTCTTTAGTAGAGGTTGTTCTTCATTATACTGAGCTGTAGAGCTGAAAACCCGGGTTCGAGTCCCGGTACCGGAGAGAATTTTTCTCTGTTCTATCCATCCTTCATCTTACACTGCAACCTAAGGCTTATTCCTATTCTGTGAATGATTGGGTAGCCGAACGGCCGCACTCTTGCACAAGTACAGCACGCTGCACCGTGAACTGAACCCGGGCTATGGTATGGATGATGATATCTGAATTAATGATGGCGAAATGAGTCCGAGGTCCAACGCCGAAAGTTACCCAGCAATTCTGCTCCAATTGGTTGAGGGAAAAACCCGAGAAAAAGCCAACCAGGTAACTTGTCTCAACCAGGATTTGATCCCAAGCCCGCTCGTTTCACAGTCAGACGTGCTAACCGTTACTCCACAGCGGTGGACTATTTTTAATTTTGGTGTTTCATTAATCATAATTTCTACAGGTACTGCCAAATGTTTACTTATGAATATCATATTGCAAGAGGCTAAGCTCATGCTGGCGAATGAAATATCCTATACCGTACTAAGTTAGCAATATTTAAATACCGTCAACTGGGGTAACATTAACCCAATATTTTTACCATTCAAAAAGTAAACTTTTGTAATAATTAATGTTTGTTAATTTATTTTAATTAAACAAACAAGTACATATTAAAGTAAAAAAAGGCGTAAACGACAAAAAAAGGCAAGATCAAACTATCAGAATGCTTTATTTCTCATGATTCGTGCACATTTACTAAAAGCCTTTAAATATGAACATTCAAATAAAATAGGCATTTTCCTAAACATCTGATGCCTAATGATAATAAATACTGTTGTGGGATTTAATCGATTAATCGATCAATTTCTGTTGTACGATTAATCGATCAATTTCTGTTGTAAGATTAATCTATCAAAAATATTTAATCGCATAATCGAGTCGAATTAAAATTAATCGGTTGTAGTTGATATTAATTATTATCTTGTTAATACAAATTCATACTAAAAATTCCGACAACATTCGTCTCTCGAAAATTGCTTACTTAAAAGCACAATAGTACTGTTATTTTCTAACTGCAAAGCAAGAAGCGTGCGGAAAATCTTTGCACAAACACTTCAGAAAGAGATGGAAATATGAGGACAGTGACCTGGTCTACCTCTATTGAAAGTTGAAAAACAATGCGAAACTCTTATTAAGTTTTATGGTTTTCAAAGAAAACTTCCACCTTGTTGACAGCTCATCTTCCTAGCATATGAAATACATACTTTTCTGGGATTCGTCACCCTCATCCCTTATAAAATATCCATGTCTACACTGTGTGCAAGTGAGAACGTAACTACCTTCTTCTCTTTCTAAAATCTGGTAATTCGATTACAATAGGGGTCAGTCTTCTGTTTCGACCGCTGTACTTTTGCAGTTGCAGTTTTTGTACTGAGTTTGTATATGAAGGTGGTGTGTTTAGTTTGATAAAGAAAAAAAATCAGTTTTCTGTGGTTTGTGAAAAGTATAAACTCCATTATCTCATATGAGAATTTGAGAGGTAAACTCGGTGAAACGTATGGATTTAAATTGAACGATCGTGGAGAAGTGCTTGATAGAAAAAAGTTTTTTTCGTGTTAAGTGATGCAGGAAACATTGTTACTAAATGTAGAGCGGCACTTAATTCGTAGCATGTGAATGCACTCACATGTTTAAAATCATGGATGAAGCAGTATTAACTAGGTGAGTCTTCATACTTTTTGTTATTAATGTTTGTCTCAAAAATTCCCAGAGAAATTGGCACAATAAATTATAAGCCTCATAATAAATATGTTAGTAAGTAATTAAAACAGTTGGTTTGTAATATAACGATACAATACAGATATACAACATTTAATAATAATAATAATAATAATAATAATAATAATAATAATAATAATAATAATAATAATAATTCTTTATTTATACTGGCAGATTTAAGACCATAGAGCCTTCTCTTACACTCTACCAGGTCACAAAGTATACAAGCAGTTAAAATTTAACAAGAAGTTAAAGAACAGAATACTAACATATTACAAAAATAATAATAATAATAATAATAATAATAATAATAATAATAATAATAATAATAATAGCATAATAAAATCGACACTAAACAACATGAAAATAATGCCATTATAGAAAAAAAAAGAAAGTAAAATACATTGGAATATAGTGAAAGCAACTCATTTAGTACAAATGGTTAATATGGAAAAACGTAAGGAAGAATATATCAAAATGGAATGCAATAAAATAATAATAAAAAAGAAAAGAAATACGAAATTAAATAAAATTCACGATAAAAAGGCTATGATAATAAATTCATCGGCTGATAAAGAGAACAAAAAGGGGAAAGGAAGGAAAAAGAAATATATAGCCTATATTTTTACAAAACTATGGCAGAGAAAAGGGTTTATAACTGAAAGCAATCTAATTCAAAAGGTGCAATTTTAATTTATTTTTGAAACTAGACAATGTCCGGCAGTCTCTGACATGTTGTGGTAGAGAGTTCCAGAGATGAGATGCAGAGACGGTGAAAGATGAAGAGTAGAAGGATGTTCTGTGTTTACAGTAGGAATGCAGAGTGTGATATGGTGTTGTGAGTATCTATTTCGTGATATGAGGACAAATGTTGAAAACGAGAAGCTAAGTAGCTAGGGTTAGAGGTTTGAAGAATATTGAAGAGTAAAGTGAGAGAGTGAATAGTTCTTCGCTCTTTGAGACGGACCCAGGACAGCATATTTAGGGAAGGTGTGATACGGTTAGATCTACGGACGTTGCAAATAAATCGAACACATGCATTATGAACACGCTGTAGTCTGTCTGTCAGTCTCATGTTAAGGTCAGTGTAGAGAGTGTCACAGTAATCAAAATGAGGCATCAAGAGCGACTGCACTAAATTCTTCTTGAGAAGCAACGGAAGGAAATTTCTTTTTAGTGTGTGAATTTTCATAAAAATTATTCTACATATGTGTGTGATTTGAGTATTCCAACTTAAGTTTTTGTCCATATAAATTCCTAGCCATATAAATACCTAGTTTAATACTTATGCTTATCACCGAACACAAGTTAAATTTAACAATAATCGATTAAATTCAAATAGTTAATCGATTAACTGTTTTGATCGATCAACAGCACTAATAATAAACTAAGCTGGTGATCTGGGGATAGCGAAAATGACTTCCAGACTCGTACTGGATACAAAACGCACGCGTGTCCCTATGAAGACTGAAGATGAAAATGGTATCAGCAGCGAGGTCTCAGAATGCACACGTGGTGTTTACAATATCGACCATAATTGTGTGGTCAGATGTCAAGTGAGGACGACTCCATGGACTGGATTGAACGAGCCCGGTCGTGCTGCATTCTTGCACCACAAGGTTATTATATTTAGGAGTAATTTTGTTCCAAGGTTTCCACGAACATTCTTTTAATTTCAAATTAGCGTACTGTAGATTATAGGTTATTTTCCTTTTTTGGCGCTGTAAGGATCATGTACAGTCAGGGACACACAAAATTGACTGGATCACAGTTTCATCTTAATATCGATAGGGAATTGTTTAACGTTTGGGCTTTTTATTTATTATTTATTATTATTTATTTATTTAACCTGGTAGAGATAAAGGCCATCAGGCCTTCTCTTCCCCTCTACCAGGGGATCACAACTACAATATTAAGAATACAATTACAATTATAATTACAATTAATATTACTTACTTACTTACTTACTTACTTACTTACTGGCTTTTAAGGAACCCGAAGGTTCATTGCCGCCCTCACATAAGCCCACCATCGGTCCCTATCCTGAGCAAGATTAATCCAGTCTCTACCATCATATCCCACCTCCCTCAAATCCATTTTAATATTATCCTCCCATCTACGTCTCGGCCTCCCCAAAGGTATTTTCCCCTCTGGCCTCCCAACTAACACTCTATATACATTTCTGGATTCGCCCATACGTGCTACATGCTCTGCCCATCTCAAACGTCTGGATTTAATGTTCCTAATTATGTCAGGTGAAGGATGCAATGAGTGCAGCTCTGCATTGTGTAACTTTCTCTATTCTCCTGTAACTTCATCCCTCTTACCCCAGATATTTTCCTAAGAACCTTATTCTCAGAAACCCTCAATCTCTGTTCCTCTCTCAAAGTGAGAGTCCAAGTTTCACAGCCATACAGAACAACCGGTAATATAACTGTTTTATAAATTCTAACTTTCAGATTTTTTGACAGCAGACTAGATGACAAAAGCTTCTCAACCAAATAATAACACGCATTTCCCATATTTATTCTGCGTTTAATTTCCTCCCGAATGTCATTTATATTTGTTACTGTTGCTCTAAGATATTTGAATTTTTCCACCTCTTCGAAGGATAAATCTCCAACTTTTATAGTTCCATTTCGTACAATATTCTGATCACGCGACATAATCATATACGGTACCTAGTTTTTTCGGGATTTAGGTACTTCCAACCCTATCTCTTTACTTGCTTCAAGTAGAATTTTCGCGTCTTCCCTTATCGTTTGTGGATTTTCTCCTAACATATTCACGTCATCCGCATAGACAAGAAGCTGATGTAATCCGTTCAATTCCAAACCCTCTGTGTTATCCTGAACTTTCCTAATGGCATATTCTAGTGCGAAGTTAAAAAGTAAAGGTGATAGTGCATCTCCCTGCTTTAGCCCGCAGTGAATTGGAAAAGCATCAGACAGAAACTGGCCTATACGGACTCTGCTGTAAGTTTCACTAAGACACATTTTAATTAATCGAACTAGCTTCTTGGGAATACCAAATTCAATAAGAATATTATATAAAACTTCTCCCTTAACCGAATAACTGATGTACTGTACCCTTATACTCCCATTTTTTCTCCAATATCTGTCGAGTACAAAAGATCTGATCAATAGTCGATCTATTACGCCTAAAACCACACTGATGATCCCCAATAACTTCATCTACATATGGAGTTAATCTTCTCAAAAGGATATTCGACAAAATTTTGTACGACGTCAACAAAAGTGATATTCCTCGAAAGTTACTACAACAATTAATATTAAATTTACAAATACAATAAAAATCAAAGTACTAAAATATTAACTGATTAATAAAAGCTAGACAGTTTATTGTAAAAGTTAAGAAGAGAGAAACATTTCTATGAATGTATTCAAAAGTGAAATTCGCGTTGGAATAGCAATAACGGTGTTTGGCAATTTTTTCTGTAATTTGAGTTATTTAAAATTAATGTTTTATAGTTATAAAACTACGAGAATGAATAATCATGGTAAATAATCCTGCTGAGACATTGTTCTCAGAGGCAGACAGCAGGCAGATTATATTTGCTCGAATAGTCTGCAACGAAAATGTTATGAAAGTTAACTGAACAGACAGGCGTATCAAGACATCAGATTGAAAAGTGACGACATTGTTAAAACTAAAGCTTTATAACAAAGAGTCGTTCACATAATAATAATAATAATAATAATAATAATAATAATAATAATAATAATAATAATAGTAATAATAATGATAATATTTATGGCTTTTAAGGAACCCGGACGTTCATTGCCACCCTCACATAAGCCCGCCATCGGTCCCTATCCTGAGCAAGATTAATCCAGTCTCTATCATCATATCCCACCTCCCTCAAATCTATTTTAATATTATCTTCCCATCTACGTCTCGGCCTCCCCAAAGGTCTTTTTCCCTCCGGCCTCCCAACTAACACTCTATATGCATTTGTGGATTCGCCCATACGTGCTACATGCCCTGCCCATCTCAAACGTCTGGATTTAATGTTCCTAATTATGTCAGTTGAAGAATACAATGCGGCAAGTTCTGTGTTGTGTAACTTTCTCCATTCCCTGTAACTTTTTCCCACTTAGCCCAGAATATTTTCCTAAAGACCTTATTCTCAAATACCCTTAACCTATGTTCCTCTCTGAAAGTGAGAGTCCAAGTTTCACAACCATACAGAACAACCGGTAATATAACTGTTTTATAAATTCTAACTTTCAGATTTTTTGAGAGCAGATTGGATGACAAAAGCCTCTCAACCGAATAATAACAGGCATTTCCCATATTTATTCTGCTTTTAATTTCCTACTGAGTGTCTCGTGCTTGTTGAATACCCTATCCAGTGACATCAGACAATGTCGGAATTTAGTAGCGTTCAAAAGCAAGCTTATTAAGCATTTTCTTACTGCGTAGAATAGGTTTAATTTTTACTTAATTAATAAAAAAAATGTTTCTCTCTTCTTAACTTTTACAATGAACTGTCTAGCTTTTATTAATCAGTTAGTCTTTTAGTACTTTTATTTTTATTGTATTTGTAAATTTAATATTAATTGTAATTATAATTGTAATTGCATTCTTAATATTGTAGTTGTGGTAGAGGGGAAGAGAAGGCCTGATGGCCTTGTCTCTACCAGATTAAATAAATGAATAAAATAAAATAAAATTTATATTTGTTAGTGTTGCTCCAAGATATTTGAATTTTTTCACCTCTTCAAAGGATAAATTTCCAATTTATAATAATTTTTATTTATTTATTTATTTATTTATTTATATTTAATGTGCTGTACAACAGCCAGTGGCCAATTACAGTTCAGCACAAAGAATATAACAAAACCATAATTCAACAATAATTATTACACATAAATATAATTACAATTAATTACAATAATGACGATGAATGGATAAATAATGGATGACTTTAAAATACAAAACTAAGAATACTATGAGACAATGATAATTGAGTATAATGCCTAAAAGAATACATAAATGATAAATAGTTGCCAAGAGCAAACTAAGTCTATACATTGAAGGGATCGAAATCGCAGCCATGCATGTTGGCATTTTTAATGCATCTGGAGACTGGTGAAAGAAATTTCGAATTTCTAATATAGAAAAGTTTGTGGGCTCTTATATCTTTTGTTGGAATACGTACGATAATATTGTTTAAGAAGGAGTCACAGGATATATCACCTTTGAGGACTTTACAAAAGAACAGATAATCTAGCCCATGGCGTCTAGCATATAGATTTTGACAATTAAAATATTCACATTTTCTCTCATAACTGTACCCGGAATTAATGGGCAGAAATCTGAATGAACATAAGGATATAAATTTTCTTTGTATGTTTTCTAATTTAGCCGAGTCCGTAGTTGTAATCGAGTTCCAAACTACAGATGCATATTCGAGTTTCGATCGCACCAAATAATAATAATAATAATAATAATAATAATAATAATAATAATACTTTATTTATTTTATTTAGAATATTAACGTGCAAAACAACAGCACAAGGCCAATTACAGTTTTGCACAAGATACAAAACAATAATATATAATCTATACTAATAATAAATCTGTAGCCGAAATTTTTCTGGTAATTTTCGATTTTCCAAAAATAATTGGTCCTAACATATATAATTAACCACCCTGAAACCGAAAATCGCTTTTTTGAAATTTTTGTTTGTACGTCTGTCTGTCTATCTTTCTGTCTGTATGTTTGTTACCTTTTCATGCGATAATGGCTGAACGGATTTCGATGAAAATTGGAATATAAATTAAGTTGTAACTTAGATTTTAGGCTATATGCCATTCATAATACATTATTTAAAAGGCGGGTTATAAGGGGTCTGAATTAAATAAATCGAAATATCTCGCTTATTATTGATTTTTGTGAAAAATATTACATAACAAAAGTTTCTTTAAAAATAATTTGCGATAAGTTTTATTCCTTGAAAAATTTTGATAGGACTGATATTTAATGAGATAAATGAGTTTCAAAATTAAAATAACTGCCATCTAAGGCCGTGTAATGAATTAAAAAACAAATGACTTCGTCTATAAGGGACCTTGGACAACAACAATCGAAAGCTATGAAAGATAGCCTACAGAGAATGTTTCTGTGTTTGTATGAAGTAATAACGGAAGCTAAATTAACCGATTTGTATAATTAATTATTATTTCACTTGGAAAATGTAGTTTCTCTAGATGGACATAATGCTATAATGTTATTACAGTAACTTCTGATATAATATAATATAATATAATATAAGTTATTTGAAGGGTTCAGAACCATAGTGGGCCAAGCGCCATTTGCTGAATACGTGGAAAACAAGGGTTAAAATTAAGTTATTACACATTAAATCTAAATGATGTCAATCTTCATTAAACTATGGTTGCATGTAATAAAAATTAAGAAACGTGTTAAAGGGATTGTCATTGCACCAAATGAGTGTCTCTGGACCAAAATGATCGCATTTTAATTATTTGGGTGCAATTTAAATTAAGTAACATATTAAACGATTTATCCTTCTATCAAACACGAATGTTCCCTGGATCAAATGTCCTATTTTAATTATGTAATTACTTTGTATTTATTTCTAACGGGTGCAGCGGAGCGCACGGGTACGGCTAGTATAATATAATATAATACAATATAATATAATATAATATAATAATAATAATAATAATAATAATAATAATAATAATAATAATAATAATAGTGGTAAGCTTCTTTTCACATCTTGATAATTCTGAAATTCAGTAACATCAATACAGAAGTTTAATAGAAATTAATGGAATTGTGTGTGAGTTACGCCACTCTACTTGATTCTTCCACGTCATTGAGAGGTATGTGGGATTAACACTTGGAGTTGTAAGCCCGGGAGGCGGGTCCAGGGTGCCGAATTCTTGCAAATTGCACCTCGTGCCAGACCGCAAACCGGTTTCACTGCAGGCTGGCGCTGCATTCCACGGGACCCACATTGCTTCGGTAGCGGCGATTCTCTACTCACAGACGATATGATGATATGGCGATAATGGGGACACTGGTGAAATGGGACAACGTATTATAGTCCGAGTCAGCTTACTTCATACCGTAAGGGTGAAACCTAACCATTTTCCCCTCATTACTACATAAGCTAGTGGATTACGGTGATTTTCTAGTTTGCAGGTTGAATTTTCTTTTGCCAACTTCGTTTCGAATTTCGGTACTGAGAAATACAACTGGTAGTGATTTTGTAACTGTTATGTTGGCAGCAGTGACACAAGTTGTCAGTAGTTTAAATTCTGAAAATTCAAATTGTTCTAGATTTCTGAGCCGATTACTGGAAGCTAGTGAAATTTTAACATACTAATAAATAATTAATATTAGTATTAATATTAATACATAATAGTTATTGTATATGTTGCTTTGTGTTGTGGCTACAATTTCAAGATTAGAGTCAGATAGGCTAAGTGTAAATAAATATAACATATTTCGTGTGATAGATGCCCTTGAGTAATCGATAGAAATACCATTTCACATTTTAATTAATTTCTTTCGTGTCTAGACTTTTATTACAATAATGGAGTAAATAATCTAAAGCATACATTTCAAAGTGGCATTCGTTTTCGGAATTCATACTAATCATTTCACGTGATGAAACAAAATACATTTTTAGGTTAGGTCTCGTGATTCGTAAACTGTTTAATCAAAGCAATGAATTTCATGTTGTCAGACAAAATACATTTTGATATTAGATCATACACTAATCTACTAACTACTAACATAATGTGCGAGAGGTCCAGGAGAAAAATATACTCTTTCACAAATTATTGAACCTTTTAGAAAACACTTCCCCAACATAAAGATGAGATGTTGTAAATAAGCAAGATATCGTTATTGTTAATATGTATTATTATTGTTATTATTATTATTATTATTATTATTATTATTATTATTATTATTATTATTATTATTATAACTTACAATTGACTTTTAAGGAATCAGGAGGTTCATTGCCGCCCTCACATAAGCCCGCCATTGGTCCCTATCCTGAGCAAGATTAATCCAGTCTCTATCATCATATCCCATCTCCCTCAAATCCATTTTAATATTATCCTCCCATCTACGTTTCGGCCTCCCCAAAGGTCTTTTTCCCTCAAGTCTCCCAACTAATACTCTACATGCAGTTCTATATTCGCCCATACGTGCTACATGCCCTGCCCATCTCAAACGTCTGGATTTAATGTACCTAATTATGTCAGGTGAAGAATACAATGCGTGCAGTTCTGTGTTGTGTAACTTTCTCCATTCTCTTGTAACTTCATCCCTCTTAGCCCCAAATATTTTCCTAAGCATATAATGATAATAATAATAATAATAATAATAATAATAATAATAATAATAATAATAATAATAATTACAAGAACAATAACCTCCACATCATTACACCATATGAATTTGAACAATTGGTTGAGCAGTTGCTGTCTCAATAATTTTGTCTAATATCCGTTTTAGAGATCTTCTTCGTCGTCTCATATTCCTATAGGTTGATAATATTTCCCTGTTCTTCGTAGACGTTCTCATTGAATCCTTTGGACATCAGCAAACCAATTATTTTTGTATTTCTGAATTTTATCTTAAAATAGAATTACTTTTAATTTATTCAGAATTTCTTCATTTCTCTTATAATCTAACAAATTACGAGTATATTGTGCAATTTTTCTTATTGATTTAATTTCAGATCAATAATAACATATATAAACATATGATTGATCATTTATTCCGTCAATATGGCTTAAGCAATGAATTACATATGAAAGAAAACTATTGATGTATTACATCCTATTTTATCTTGATACTAACGTTTTCGTCCCTACAGTCCATGAGGAATTACTTGTCTAGTCCCTTTCAGAAAGAGAGAGAATACTCACCATCTCTCTCTACCCTCATTTATGATGGTCGACACTCCTTCAAACGACCACGAGTTACCAGTGGCGGCAATCTCTTCCTCTTCAAATTCTGACTCCACTCCGCCAGAAAGTTCGTCCGTGTCGTCCAAATTGATTACGAACGAATAATAAATTTCCATCTACAAGTCCATCCTTCGCCCAATAAAATTTTTCAACATTTTCTATGCGTTCACACGCCTTCCTCCAATTTTCTTTCGTCACCTTTGCAAGTGCGCTCATTTTTAACCTGTTACACACGTTTTTTAAGAGTTCTGTTCGGGCGTTTCTTTCCTGGAGTTCGCAGCACACTTCCGCTTCCGCTTTCTAGCGCTTCCTTTTGGTTTTTTTGTTTTTTTTTTTTTCTATTTTAATCCTATTAACACCACGAGATGATATATCTGTCACTGCAGCAGTACTTTCGATAAAACTCGGCACAGATATTGTTTGTTTTCCGCATTTCAGTGCCTCATATTCTCCAGTAAAGAATTTATGTGCATTAATAACCATGTTCATACCGTCCGACTTCAAGGCTTTCCCGCGTATTCCCATATTGCCTACCATTATTATTAAATACAAGAGCACAACACTCATTACAATATTTAAGGTAACAGTGAAACCATGTATCTCCGAAAACATTTTAATTTTTGAATTATATTATACTAAATTGGTACAACAATACATAAACTCGTCCACACCTGTGGAGTAACGGTCAGCGCGTCTGGCTGCGAAACCAGGTGGCCCGGGTTCGAATCCCGGTCGGAGCAAGTTACCTGGTTGAGGTTTTTTCGAGGTTTTCCCTCAACCCAATACGAGCAAATGCTGGGTAACTTTCGGTGGTGGACCCCGGACTCATTTCACCGCCACTGTCACTTTCATTTCATTCAGACGCTAAATAACCTGAGATGTTGATACAGCATCGTAAAATAACCCAATAAAAAAAGATACAAACTCACTTCACTATTCACAAAATACTACTAACTAATGAACTAGAACAACCCCGAGACGCCACTGAGAGATGTACTAATTGGGTTTGCAAAAGTGTGAAGGGAGAAGGGAGGAGAAAGGGCATTCCAAGAATTGTACAAAAGGAAACCTCTTGCCCGTCACATCTGGTGGCAGTCGGTAGACAAGGACCTCAGACAAGGACAGTAGAAATCACGCCAACTTAATCCTCATGCACTGTAGTGGGCATCTTCAGGTACAAGATATAAGTATCATCTAAAATCAATTACAAATAAGTTTGCATTTGAAAATTCCATGACTAGAATAAAATATGACATGGTGACAATATTATCCATACCAACATTAGATGTCCTGTCAAAATGTTAAAAACAAATTTAATTTAAAACAATGTGAATTTACATAAAAAAAGGTAAAGGTATCCCCGTAACATGCCATGAAGGCACTTGGGGGGCATGGAGGTAGAGCCCCATGCTTTCCATGACCTCGGCACTAGAATGAGGTGGTGTGGTCGGCACCACGCTCTGACCGCCTTTTACCCCCGGGAAGGACCCGGTACTCAATTTTTTATAGGAGGCTGAGTGAACCTCGGGGCCGTTCTGAAAGTTTGGCAACGAGAAAAAATCCTGTCACCACCTGGGATCGAACCCCGGACCTTCCAGTCCGTAGCCAGCTGCTCTACCAACTAGTTATATAAAGTAGATCCCCTTGTATGGATATCTCAAATATATTGTTGCCAATAAGGTGATGATCACAATAAAATAAATACTAAACATATATAACAACATAAAGTTTTTAATTCTGTATATTTTTAGTATTTATTGATTTTATTGTGATCATCACCTTATTGGCAACAATATATTTGAGATATCCATACAAGGGGATGTACTTTATATAACCATGTAAATTCACATTGTTTTAAATTAAATTTGTTTTTAACATTTTGACAGGACATCTAATGTTGGTATGAATAATATTGCCACCATATCATATTTTAATCTAGTCATGGCATTTTCAAATGTAAAATTTGTTTTTAACATTTTGACAGGACATCTAATGTTGGTATGAATAATATTGCCACCATGTCATATTTTAATCTAGTCATGGCATTTTCAAATGTAAAATTTGTTTTTAACATTTTGACAGGACATATAATGTTGGTATGAATAATATTGCCACCATGTCATATTTTAATCTAGTCATGGCATTTTCAAATGTAAAATTTGTTTTTAACATTTTGACAGGACATCTAATGTTGGTATGAATAATATTGCCACCATGTCATATTTTAATCTAGTCATGGCATTTTCAAATGTAAAATTTATTTGCAATTGATTTTAGATGATACTTCTATCATGTACCTGAAGATGCCCCAGTAGGGGCGAAAACGTTAGTATCAAGATAAAATAGGTTGTAATAC
Source organism: Periplaneta americana (assembly GCF_040183065.1). Classification (NCBI taxonomy): domain Eukaryota; kingdom Metazoa; phylum Arthropoda; class Insecta; order Blattodea; family Blattidae; genus Periplaneta; species Periplaneta americana. The sequence goes on along the minus strand of NC_091130.1, from coordinate 148,126,930 downwards.
ATCAATAGTTTTCTTTCATATGTAATTCATTGCTTAAGCCATATTGACGGAATAAATAATCAATCATAGCTGAACATTCCCAACATGAATTGTAAATTAATTTCAGATCCTCTAATTCTTGACTTATCCTTGGCTTTTAATATCCAGATTTCGCTGCCCTACGTTAATATTGGAAGGGCCAAAGTGTTGCAAATTTTTACTCAATCTTTGATTTTGATATATATATATATATATATATATATATATATATATATATATATATATATATCAGGGGCGGCTTTTGGGGTAATGCCAATGTGCCATGGCACCACCAATGAAAGAAACAAAAATAATATCCTAGAAAGCAGTTGTAATAGTTTATACATTTTATTCGTATTTCATTTGAACGAGCGCGCGCACAGATCGGGACGCACTCTTGCAGCGTTTTTCTGAACGTTGGAGCCACTTCGCTGAGACACTACCTGCGTCCATATAACACTATACAAAAGGCTACTGCTTCTAGTTTATATGCGTTTCTTATGGCAGACTTTGAGCCGAATTCAATTTGACTCAGTAGTTAATATTCCGCCCGCTAGAGCACAGTAATGTAGAAATTTCGCTAGATGGCAGGGTTGTTGGGGACGTTATTTGTCTATGAGTTAGAGTTCCGCGCCAAATGTTAATGTAATGTTGCCAATTCAAAACTAATGCACATAACTTGGATTTGAATATGTAAATTATTATCCATTTAGCTATATTGAACGCAGAAATAGTCATGGTTGTTTTTAGAAAGATAAATATTTTTTCATATTATGCAAAACTGTTCGTTAATTTTGTGTAATATTTGTTTTATTTTGCGGCAACTAAATATCGCTACACTGTTGCTACAGTATTGATGCCTCTGTTAACGATACATGAGATCTGTGCAGGACATGAACATGTGTTATTCAGGCCGCGTCTTGGATTCATCGGCCTGTTAAATAAAGTGCAAACGTGTTTGTTTATTATCTATGCCATTGTTTATCTCGTGCGTTTTTGTCAGTAATTTTACTAGTTATAAAAGTTATTTGTTTTTGACTAACAATACTGTGAAAGTTTTGCATTATCTGTATCTGTAAATTTCGTTATTAGTTTCGGAAATGTTATTGTAACTGTTACTAGATGCATTATTAACTGTACACCTGGTAAAATAGCTGGTTTAATTAATGTGTTTTATTTAATATAATGTAAACGTGAACTGCGATTATTAATTTCACTAGGGTAATTTGCGTACAACTTTTTTCATTTTTGGCACCACCACCAGAATGTCTCACCGGCCGCCACTGATATATATATATATATATATATATATATTCGTGTTTAAATATATTATTAATAATTCCTATGCAAAACTCGAGAATGAGGGTTAAGATAGCTGGAGCTTATTGCTTCAGATGGTTAGCCTGCATTCCTGACCTTAGTGTAACAGTATCCGACAACGAGAGGTCGCTTCGAAGAGTCCCCCTTTCTGTTCCAATTGTAATTTATTGCATATTAACTGAGCCCCTAATTGCCACAGGATCCTTCCAGCGAACGAGTTTCGTCATAAATCTTACAAACGTTTTCCTCACCGAGACAGACTACCTTGCTTGGACGAAAAAAATTAAAGGCTAAATTATTCAGAAGTATTATTGTTATTATTATTATTATTATTATTATTATTATTATTATTATTATTATCCGTCCTTTCGCTTAGTGAGTAATGTACGCACTTCCCATCTAAACCGTCCGTGGTTCGATTACGATTTCCAACGTGGGCAGTATACTCGTAAGAGATTTTTGTCTTCGATCCACGAGACTGGATGTATACGTCCCTTATCATGTGTTACCCTGTATTGTCTCAAACATGGGCCTATGCCGTGTTGATAACCTTGAAGAGGGAGGCCCATAATATATATATATATATATCATTTATTAACTTATTTATTTACTTATTTTTATTACGTTATTTCTATTTGTCTCTTTCTTTATTTCTGTCTTTTTCTATCCTTATTTATTTCTTTATTTCTCTATTTGTTTTTTTATTAATCTACATCTTTGTTTCCTTCTTTGTATTTTCCTTTATTTATTTATTTATTTATTTACTTCTTTCTTTCTTTATTTTTGCTACTTTATTTATTTATTTATTTTTATTTAGTATTTAATTATTTATATATTTATATATTTATCTATTTATTTACTTATTTATTTATTTATCGATTTATTTATTTATTTATTTATTTATTTATCTACTTATTTGGGAGGCCGGTGGGAAAAAGACCTTTGGGGAGGCCGAGACGTAGATGGGAGGATAATATTAAAATGGATTTGAGGGAGATGGGATATGATGATAGAGACTGGAATAATCTTGCACAGGATAGGGATAGATGGCGGGCTTATGTGAGGGCGGCAATGAACCTTCGTGTTCCTCAAAAGCCATTTGTAAGTAAGTAAGTATTTATCTACTTATTTATTTATCTATTATTCATTTATTTATTTAGTTATTTATCTATTTATTCATATATCTATTTATTTATGTATCTATTTAATTATATATTCATCTATTTATGTTTCTATTTATTTAATTATTTAAATATTTGTGTACCTATTTATTTATTCATATATTTATTTATTTATTCATTCATCTTTTCATTTATTTATTTTTTATATTCTGGAAGAGTTAAGACCACGGATCCTTGTCTTCCAAACTGCATTAAATTACGTCCGGGGTCCAACACCGTAAGTTACACATCATTTGCTCATATTGGGTTGAGGGAAAACCCGGAAGAAACCTCAACCAGGTAACTTGCCCCAACCGGGAATCGAACCCGGGCCACCTGGTTTCGCGGCCAGACGCGTTACTCCACAGGTGTGGACTTCCTGTATTAATATTGCTAGTTTATTTAAATATTTATTTGTGCTAGAATATACAGCATTCGTTCTCACGCGTGTAGTCTCTATTCTCCCATTCTTTTACCTTTTTAAAATTTATTACGTATATCATTGTATGCCAAATAAATCTAAGTCTCTGATGTGCGATGTTTGCGTCTATTATCTGACCAAACAAAACTCAGCTTTGACTTATGAGATTAGCTCTACGACCACAATATAATATACCTTTATTGCTTCATTGAATATAAAAGAATACCGACACTATAAACACTGATGACAGTTGTGACATTTCCTGCTCACACATCTTCAAATAAATCTTTTCCAGCTATGTCGCATTTTGTGAACGTGCGTAAGCTTTTCATGAAAATAAACTTTATCTAGAGAACTTAATTTCAGAGTAGCTTGCCTTAAAACTTCGCTGTACAGCATCACTAACACACTTAATCAGAAACTTGAGGCAGTATTAGGCCCAGAAGATCAGTTCTTCAGCCTCATAAAGAACATCATGGAAACAAATATAATAAACATCAGCGACGGTCTTCTTGAATCACCAGACATCATACAAACGAATGGTGTACTGCAAGGGGATCCTCTGAACCCGATAATGTTCAATCTGGTTACGCACGATGTGGTTCAGAAGGTAGCAACCCAAGACGTGAAAATGTATCTGTATGCAGATGATATGGTTGTGCTAAGTAACAACAGGACCTCACTCCAAGAGGCAATCAACAACCTAGTCGTATGGTCCCAGGACAACGACATGCAGATAAACCAAAACAAGACGAAAATAATGAAGTTTCGAAAAGGAGGAAAATTATCCTCAAAGGACAAGTTTATCTGCGAAACTCAAACCCTCGAAATAGTAAAATATTTCAAATATCTAGGAGTGACTCTGCAAGTAACCGGATTCACGTTCACCAGGCATATTGAGGATAGAACAGTCGCGGCAATCATGGCCACAACGGCGATACGAAACCTCAAGTCCCTGTCACTCGGAACCCCAATTGCATTGTTCAAACTCAAAGTCGCACCAGTAGCATCATATGCCATTGAGATAATATGGACGTACCTGAGCTACCAAAACCTGAAAACTTTGGACAGGGCTAAGTCCAGATATATAAAAGGAACACTCTGCATCTCCAAGTTCGCTCCAACCCGACTCGTGTACCAGCTGGCAGGAACAACGTCCTTCATAGAAGATTTAATGGCCACCTACAACCTGACACCAACCCCAGCCAGTACGAAGTTTTTTGACGAACGACGACAGAAAGCCGCAGAAATTGACCCGGCATTTTTCCGCACCCCAGCGATGAACAACGAGGAATGGAAAGCAGCCAACTTCGAGCTACGTCACCATTACACAAGGGGAGCAATCCATGGTTTTCACTACCGCATCTGTACTAGAAAAGGTTTTCACCAGGTGACCAGTGATTGTGCGTGTATGATCTGTGGACTGCATTGCCCGCTATATCACCTCTTTGAGTGCTCACTAATAACATTGCCGCTGTCATATTACGCTAAAGATGAATGACAAAGAACTGTGTACGACATACTCACAATGCTCGATATACACAATGTGTTTATTAACTCTATTATTAATATTTAATTATACTAGTGGCTTGTGCAGCAAAAGCTGCAAACTAAGTCCATAAGATTAAACCAAAGAAATATGAAATTGATTTTGATTTAATTTAAAGACGCAGCTAAAATAGGAAGCATGACTCATTATTACCTAGAAAAATCAGAGAATCACACATATAAATATCTACATCACACTGCCATTAAATATATGAAAAAAACCATATCACTTGATTAATAACTATAAAAATATTTTATTTTTAATAACAATATTGTTACGTAAATTTTATAGTTTTCAGTAACATTATAGACCTTATATAGCTATTACTCAGTAAATTATAGACATGAAGATGTAATTTAAAATATTCTTTCTCTGCGTCTACTTATATAAAAACTCAAAAGGTTTCACTTTCATATCATCAATATAGCATTAATGTGTGTAATTAGTGACAAATAGATCTACTCACATAATTGCATTAATTATAATAATATTTCATTTTAATGGTAATAATCTCATCAAACATTCTTAAGTTTTGTAGTTCTTAATATCCAATACACAGCTGTACTCGGAAAACTACAGACCAGAGAATCAGACCTGTAAATTATTTTTATACGCTATCAAAAAATTACACAAATGATGATCGACATATTGGCATTATGATGTTATGATGTCAGAGAATCTGAGCCATCTGAACTCTAAATATGTCAGCAATTCTGCAGGTCATGGCCTTCGTATAATAGCCTATTGTTTATTGTAGTGTATGTTTTGTTTTATTCTGAAATACAATTACTTGGGTTGGATAAAAAGTAATGGCAACAGTTCGATATTTCTGACATGGCTTTATTCACAGGGGTACAACATTTACGTACCTTCTATATAGTCGCCCCCCTCATTTATTAACTTTTGCCAAATGTTTGGAAGGCGTCGTACACCATCAGCGCGTCCGTCTTTGTTGATGTTCCGTATTGACCGCCCTAAAGCACGGATAAGTTCATCTCTGGTATTGTACCGGGTCCCTCGCAGTGGTTCTTTCACTTTGGTGAAAAGATCGTAATCGCATGGATCATATCGGGTGAGTACGGAGGATGTTCCACAATCTCCCATTGCCAGCGAAGCAAGAGGTCCTTGACAGCAGCAGCGGTATGACTCTTTGCATTATCATGAAGAATGACGGGGTTCTGTACCACCAAGTGTCGTCGTTTTCTCCTGAGGGCTGGACGAAGGTGGTGCTGCAGGAACCTGCAGTAGTAGTCCGCGTTTGCCGTCTGCCTTGGAGGTACAGCGTGGTGCAGTATTACCCCATCAATGTCATACGCCACAATGAACATCTCCTTTACAGCACTTCCAACAAGGTCTTCCCGAAACGCTTTAACCCATCGTGCCACTGTGCGATATGGCAACGCTGCATCGCCACATGTTTCACGCAGTCCCTGAAAACATTCTTGTGCACTACGACTTCAATTTTGATCCAGGAACGTTGCTCTAGTTTTGTAAACATGATCTTAGGGCGCTCGCACTATCCCTATGAAAGTCAACGTTCTACAAACTGCATTAGATTGACAGAGTACTGTCCCCGCTGACTACACTAACTCATCTAACAGTCCTTGTTCATGTCCATACAGCTGGCAACTCTCGAACGCACCATCGTCACGTGACAGCAGTGTTGCCATTACTTTTTATCCAACCTATGTATTTCTCTAAACTGACGAAGGATTGATTTTGGAAAATAGGAAAATTAGGTAGGAAAACTAACGCTTCACTGAAAGTTACTATTTTTCTGAAAATCCTTGGATGCCAAGCTTCAAAATGACGGGTCATTTATTAAAATCCGTTCAGCCGTTTCCCGTAATTTCCATTACCAGTTCAAATTATATATTGATACACGGAGACATGTAAATTGATGCAACTTTTGTTGATATAAATCAACTTTAAGTTTACTCAAGTTTACCCGTTCATAATTATACGAAGTGCTGCTCTTCTGGTGTCCTTTCAAGAATTTGGGAGATGCTATCCCAGAATATTACTGTAACTAGCAGTGCAACATACCACCGAAATAATATTTCAAAATATATGAGATGACTTTGTGCCACAAATGCAGCAAATACATTTCAACAGTAATGATTTATTTGGAGCCAAAGTCCAACGATTCTTAATGACCGTTTGCACTCACGGCACTTAGTGTACTATGATATTTATAAAACGCGTTCGGGCATCGATCCCCTGTATCTGAAGCATGTGTAGGACGTGTGATAGAGAAAGCAGCTGTAAGGCCAGTTTTATAATTTCAATTATTATTTTGTTGGTAGGTTACACTGAACAACAAGAATTTTGCTCCGACTTAAAACAATGTGTCCCTTATGGCTTGATGTGCACTGAATCCGAAAATGCATCTCTTTTCTTCGAATCACGTAAGGGTCTTAAGATATACAATGATTTCACTTTTCGATAAGCGCTCCCCCAGGACACATCTGGCGCTGGTTGGGGGTATAAACCAAAACAAAAGCTAATGCATTTTATGAGTTATTTCCGGTTTCTTAAGGTTGTTGGCATGTTATTTTGTACTTCTAAGAAATAAACACATATTGGTCCTTTCTATTAAGTAAATTTGATAAAAATTCAAAGTGAGGTCTATGCAATGAAAAAATAAGGGTGTGGTTTCCAGTATTTAAACGAAAATTGTACCAGTTTGAGTGAAGGCAAATTAAAAGAGGGCATTTTCATAGGTCCACAAACTCACAAAGTTATAGCTGACTCTTTGTTTGAGGAAAAACTTTCAAAATCTAATTTAAGTTATTCTCTACATCTACTTATATAACCCCAAAACGTTTCAGTTTCATATCATAAATATAGCATTAATATGTATAATCAATGAAAAATAGTCACATCATGGCATTAACTACAATAATATTTCATTTCTAATGGTAATAATGTCATCAAACCACCTCAAGTTTTGTAGTTTTTAATATCCAATACACAGCTGTACCCAGAAAATTACACACCACAGAATCGAACCTGTAAATTATTTTTAGTAAGTTAAGTTTTCAATAACCAATTTAATTTGAGCTCTAAATATGTCAGCATTCTTGCAGATCATGGCCTTCGTATAATATTGTTTACTGTAGTGTGTGTTTTGTTTTATTCTGAAATGCAATTAGGTAGTTCTCAAAACTGACGACAGATGGATTTTGGAAAATAGGAAAATTATGTTGAGAAATTGACATTTCACTGAAAACTACTATTTTTGTGAAAAACTTTGAGTTCCAGACTTCAAAATGAGGGGTCATTTATTAAAATCCGTTCGGCCGTTTTCCCGTAATTTCCATTACCAGTTTTAATTATATATACTCGTATATAGATTTTATATTTATATTATAACATTTTTTAACACAATAGAAACGTAACTGGCCGTGTATATCGATCGTAACAATGACAGCATCCATGGATATTAAGGAAGGCTGTGGAATACCTTATGAACTGCAGTTTCACTATTTTCTTATAGTACTCTTATTAATGTTGGACAGGGACATCATTTTATTTTTACTTCAATTTTTATTGTACTTGAGTTTTTGAATGTACTTCAGTCCCACCCCTTTTACTAATGAAGTTCAACGTCCTCCACACAGATTCAAGACCGCATATACAGTCATAGTAGCCTTACGGTCATAATAAAGAGTACGTTCCAAAAATATGTTCGCGTTTTCTAGTGACGAAAGAGCTTTCAATATTGCAACATTGTCCATTTGCCTACGTCGCATCCCGGTTTCCCCCACCTGCTTCTATTCGCCTCTTTGTAAATGCTAGTGGCTGGGCTGTCTTAGCTCTTTTCTGAGAACATTAATTTCTGTTAGGAATTGGACGTCTACGTAATATTATACCCATACAATTGTTTAAAATGACTTAAATAAAAGGGCCTCGTTAAGTAATTAACTGTCACGTGATTTCCTCCCTTTCTACGACGCTGCCACGTAACCACTTGGACGGACAGTAGGTAGCATGTCTGAGTAATTTTATCTTTTCGGATCGGGCAGAAGTGAAGATTGAATTTACAGTACGTAAGGTCTCTTTTATAGAGTAGGTACAGAATTATTTCAACATGAGTTACTGATACGAAGTACGAACTTGGTAATTGGAATTACGTACAATAGTCTATAGTGCGATAATGTGCACAAAAGAACTGAAGCCTGTATCGATATGAACGGCCACCATTTTCAAAAATGTGTTTAAATATCCATATTATGATTATTTTTCAACGTAGCTTCATTCTCTATATTGTACGCTAATGTGCTGTAGACAGTATAATATACACTGCATAATGAATACGTCCACATGGATAGCTCAGTTCGTGAGTAAAAACAGTCATTGTTAATACTGTACTGTATTTTGATTAAACAAAAACCTAATGAAAATGATCAAACTCAAAATCGCGATATTTCCTAGTTAACGTAAATGGATGAACTACTTTTCTTCCCTCCTATACCTAGTAAAGTCATTTGTTTGTATTTTACTCAAGT
>NC_091130.1:148082951-148112951 GCF_040183065.1 Periplaneta americana | reverse complement strand
ATTTATTTATTTAATTAATTTTATTTATTTATTTAATTATTGATTTATTTATTTTGATTGATTTATTTATTTATTTACTTATTTATTTATTTACTTATTTACTTACTTATTTACTTACTTACTATCTATTTATCTATTTACCTACTTACCTACTTACTTATTTATTTATTTATTTATTTACTTATTTATTTATTATTTCTATTCGCAGAGTTATGGTCATAAGGCCTTCTCTTCCATTCAACCAGTATAAGAACACATAAGAAATATAACAGCAATATAGAAATAATATATAAAGGGTAATAATAATAATAATAATAATAATAATAATAATAACAATTACTAAGTGCAAAATGAAGACAAGTTTAGTTAATGTAATTATAAGAGTTAAACAATTCCAACAATGTGAATTGCAGGAATTATTAAAATAAGGAAAATTTATAGCCTACAATTAAAAATAAAAATCATATATCAGAAAAAATTTATTTTAAGAAAGATCACAGTCGAATGTCTGTTGCTCGTGGTTAAATTTATTGTCCAATAAATATATGATGAAAGTTTTGATAAACATTTTATGAAATTTGTTCCTTGCTTAAGGTTAAACCTTTCTTACAATTTCTCTCATAAACGCTATTTCCAATTATGATGTGAATTTGATACTATTGTCTGTTTGTCCTGTCATCTATGAGTAATATTTAGTATTGTTTTCTCAATTTAAATCTGTGTTTCGTCTAGTAAAAGACCCACTACTTCTTTGTTTTATCTGTAGTCAGCCATGTTCAATGTTTATGTTTCAATTTCATAATCTGCACACCACATAGCGCTGTTTCCACACACCCACTTCACTCTGAATGGTTGGTTTCATCAAACATTTGACGAAAATAGGACCTGCTCTATTTGTGAAAAGTTGTGTTCAACGTTTAATCAAACTCGGTTTTACTAAAATTTGACCATGAGCAATAGGAGATTGATATAATTGAATTAAATTTCTTGAACAATAAATTTAACGAAAAATTTGACAATGTGTAATTCAGAGCAGCATCTCTGGCTGCAGTATCTGCCTCTACATTCCAGTCCAGGAACCTATACCACTCCTAATTATGACCCTAAAGAGTGTAGTGAGTGGAACCGGACAAATAAATTCGTAAATGTCTTATGCCGCGGGCATTTATTGTGGAAACAGTGCTTTTGACTCAACGTATTACGGAAACTCTTCGATAAAAATATCCAATTACTATTCGTTACCTGTTTATTAAACATACTTCAAAGCTGTTGCCCCTAATAGAGTAAGAAATGTTTCAAGAACTGATAATATTTTCAAGTGCCTTTAGAGCATAAGCAAGCCAAAATAATAAAATAATTAAAGAGAGTTTGACAATTACAAATAGCAAAAATTGAAGCCGACCCTGCCAGGATTCGAACCTGGAATCTTCTGATCCGTAGTCAGACGCGTTATCCGTTGCGCCACAGGGCCCATGAACTTTCAGGCCTTCTATTTCTTGGACTTAAATGCTTCCGTTGTCGATTGGCTTTTAATTTAAAATGTTTAATTTGTGGCATTAAAATTATAGTCAGTGTATTTGCTGTTCACTAGATACTTGCGAATTTAAAAAAACTCTAGCCCATACAAGTTTTGTATTGTTCAATCCACATTTCCTGCATTCTACTAAGAACTTGCACAGCTGCGGAAAACACCTCACCATATCCCTGTCAAAGAGGGAGATGGTTTACGCAGCAAAAGATTAACAATAAGCAATGGAAAATAACTGTAAGTAGGAGTATTGTATTTAGACTTCGTTTTTAGCCTAAATTGTTTTACAACAGAAATACTGAGATTAATACATTATGACAATAATAAAAATTTAATTAGATTCCAAAGAGACAGTCGACATACACGAATCAACCTAGCAGTTAAACCGACTACAAATAAACGTACAATAAAAATAATTACAAAATGACATCAAAGGAGAAATGTATGAATTGGAGAACTAAAGAAAAATGATATATCGTTATTTAAAAGTCACGCAAGATTTGAAAACCCTCCAAGTTAGAAAAAAAAAATCAGTTTACAGGAAAAAATAATTCAGTATTGTTTACAAAATTGTGGGGTTTATCTATGTATATAATTTCAACTGGTAATGGAAATTACGGAAAAACGGCTGAACAGATTTTAATTAATGACCCCTTATTTTGAAGCTTGGCACCCAAAGATTTGCGGAAAATAGTACTTTCCAGTGAAATGTCAATTTTCCTATTTTTCAAAATCCATCTGTCGTCAGTTAACTCGGAAAGGAAGTAAAAAACGAGTAAAATTGTATTAAATTTTTGTTTGAAATATCTCAAAGAATAACCCCATTAAATTAATGACATTACTTACCGTTCACTATGTATATATACCATTTGCAATGGTTACCTCCAGAAAAGAAAAAATATTTATATTCCATTTTGAATCTTGCGTAAGCTACTTTTAACACTTGAATATAATTAATTGATTAACTAGCGGACTTACTCGTGTTAATTATGTAAGTCTGTGCGGCTTAGAGCTGTTTCAGTGCTTCATCACACCATCCTCAGAGCCTCGTTCAAACACGTTACAAAGAACACATCACAGCCATAACAAAATTACAAAACACCTCCACATATGCAGAACACATCACAAATGCTAACCACACCCATAGAGACATCAACACAGACATGGAAATACTGCACATCCAACCAAAAAGCCAGAAACTAAACACACTAGAACAATACGAAATATACAGACACACAAAAACACACCCCAACGAAATTCTCAACACACAACTCAACTTCAAAACACACACACTCTTTGACTCTACATTATACCACAGGAACACACCCTCACAGGAAACAGAACAAGTGGTGCCAAGACAACAACAACCAGTTCTCAAGATGACCCATAAATAGTTCGAAAGATGTAAACGAGGTATGTTGAAATTTAACACGGGAAAGTCTTACTATACATATTCCGAAGTGATACAGTGTTAAAAGTTGTATAATCAAGATGTAATAGTAATATGCGTTACAAGAGCGGTATGTTGAAGTTTTCATATTCGAGGAAAAGTTTGAAAAAGCGAAACGTAGTTGAGCTTTTTTAATTTCCGAGAATTGAAAGAAAACATACCGCTCGTGTACCGTACATTATTTTGTGCGAAGATCGTTTATTACATATCTGAAAGAGGAATTTCTAATTAGTTGCAATGGAATCTCCATCTTGGTTTCTGTTCAATGACGGCAAATTAGCAAAACAAAAATATCTATCTTCAACATTGTTGCTTTAAAATGTTTTCTGTGTTTACTATACTCCAGCAGGCCGTGATATACGTCTGTCTTTTTTTCCCCCAGTCTATAAATGCGAACTTAAAACAAACGGTAAGGTTATGTAATGATTTATTTTTAATTTAATATTTTAACAATATTATTTACATAACATATTGCAGTAATAACATCGGCATCTGGAATCTTGTTGATTTTTTCATGGCTTCGTTAATGTTACTTGCATCACGAAACCAGTAACTTTAGTGGAGTTGTAGAGTTTACTTAATTTTTGCAAATATTTAAAAACAATAATTAACAGTGCAATTTATAATTATTACTATATTGAACGTCTCTAAAAATAATATGATAAAAGCCTAAAGCAGTAAAATCAATATGTCACTTAAGCGGTAAGAAGAGGGAAATTGTTATGTGTGTTAGGTTGGGAATACTGAATGTAGAATTTTAGACTTTCCGCGGATTGGTTTTGTGCGGAAACCAAGCAAATTCGCACGATCTCGCACAAAATACGTTTTCTTTCATTTGTGAAAATTTTCATTTTTGGAACAAGTGAATTATGACTCTAACCGACTCATTCATAAGCAGAAAACAAACCACAGCAAGTAAAGTAGGTGAATAAGAAAAAAGATTAAGAAAATTATCACTTAAGAGTCTGAATGCACACGCAGATGCGTTCCTCAGAGCTGGAGCGTTACAATGAACTCACTCTGGCGGCAGGATTTGTAATATGTTGCCTTGGTTGATGATAAATACGAAGCAATTAATCACGGGAAATGAGTAAAAAGTGAGGAAATGTTTTAGTGTGTAAAATGTTCGGGTAGGCATCGTGATGAAGGACCTAAGAGCTTTATTGAGCAGATTAGTGCGTTCCGAAATTACAGTAAAGACGAGAATGAAAAATGAAGGCTATTCTTCAGAGCTCAAGTCGCCACTACTCAATCCATCACGACAACTGCGTCAGTGGCGTTACTAGCGGTTGAAGGCGGATTTTGAGGACCACAAGATTCACTGAATTATCTCTGAGATGTTTAAAATGTTGTGTCAGGTTTACAATCTGCAAATAAGAGCTAAATAAATAAATAAATAATCAAACAGTTAAGTTACTAAATAAATAAATAAATAAATAAATAAATAAATAAATAAATAAATAAATAAATAAATAAATAAACAAGAGCTAAATAAATAACCAAATAATTAAGTTACTAAATAAATTAATAAATAATAAGAGCTAAATAAATAAATAACTAAATAAGTAAGTAAATAAATAAATAAATAAATAAATAAACAAATAAGAACTAAACAAATAAATAAACAAATAAGAACTAAACAAATAAATAACCAAATAAGTAACTAAATAAATAAACAAATAAGAACGAAACAAATAAATAACCAAATACGTAACTAAATAAATAAACAAATAAGAACGAAACAAATAAATAACCAAATAAGTGAGTAAATAAATAAATAACCAAATAAGTAACTAAATAAATAAACAAATAAGAGCTAAATAAATAAATAACCAAATAAGTGAGTAAATAAATAAATAAATAACCAAATAAGTAACTAAATAAATAAACAAATAAGAGCTAAATAAATAAATAAACAAATAAGAGCTAAATAAATAAATAACCAAATAAGTAACTAAATAAATAAACAAATAAGAGCTAAATAAATAAATAACCAAATAAGTGAGTAAATAAATAAATAACCAAATAAGTAACTAAATAAATAAACAAATAAGAACGAAACAAATATATAACCAAATAAGTGAGTAAATAAATAAATAACCAAATAAGTAACTAAATAAATAAACAAATAAGAGCTAAATAAATAAATAACCAAATAAGTGAGTAAATAAATAAATAAATAAATAACCAAATAAGTAACTAAATAAATAAACAAATAAGAGCTAAATAAATAAGTAAACAAATAAGAGCTAAATAAATAAATAACCAAATAAGTAACTAAATAAATAACCAAATAAGTAACTAAATAAATAAACAAATAAGAACGAAACAAATAAATAACCAAATAAGTGAGTAAATAAATAAATAACCAAATAAGTAACTAAATAAATAAACAAATAAGAGCTGAATAAATAAATAACCAAATAAGTGAGTAAATAAATAAATAAATAACCAAATAAGTAACTAAATAAATAAACAAATAAGAGCTAAATAAATAAATAAACAAATAAGAGCTAAATAAATAAATAACCAAATAAGTAACTAAATAAATAAACAAATAAGAGCTAAATAAATAAATAACCAAATAAGTGAGTAAATAAATAAATAACCAAATAAGTAACTAAATAAATAAACAAATAAGAGATAAATAAATAACGAAATAAGTAACTAAATAAATAAACAAATAAGAACTAAACAAATAAATAACCAAATAAGTAACTAAATAAATAAATAAGAACTAAACAAATAACCAAATAATTAAGTTACTAAATAAATAAATAAATAATAGCTAAATAAATAAATAACCAAATAAGTAAGATTAAAGTAGCTTTTTATGCACAGAAAACTTGATAGGTTATTCTGTATATTCATTTCCTGTATTTCTTAAAATAATATTTATGTACACTCATTTTAACGAACAACGAGAGTGTATTGATTTAGTATGCAGTAATAGTACGTTAGCTTAGCAATCCATTTTTTTATAATTCAAATTTTAACTATGCTCAATTGAATCGTGTTAAAATACATAAAATACATATGCAATAAATGCAATGCAAAAAAAATTGGTAATGAGCCAAGCAGATTATGTTGCGCTGTTGTAAAAGCTGTTCCTCCTGAGATTCAAGAGCTCCCACAACAAATTAAAAACTTTCTAATTCGAGTACATCCGTTATCAACACACTTTTTCATAATATAATATAATATAATATAATATAATATAATAATAAATCTGTAGCCAAAATGTTTCTGTTAATTTTCTCTTTTCCAAAAATAATTGGTAATAACAATTTAGAAACATGTTAAAGGAATTGTCATTGCACCAAATGAGCGGTCTCTGGATCAAAATGATCGTATTTTAATATTTTAAATACAATTTAAATTAAGTAACATATTAAACGATTTATCCTTCTATCAAACACGAATGTTCCCTGGATCAAATGTGCTATTTTAATTATGTAATTACTTTATATTTATTTCTAACGGGTGCAGCGGAGCGCACGGGTACGGCTAGTAACCAAATAAATAAGTAACTAAATAAATAAACAAATAAATTACTAAATAAGTAAATAACTAAATAATAAAAAAAAATACAAAAATAAATATATAATAAATAAATAAATAAACAATTTGTGAAATTCACGCTAGGTTCAAAGCGTCCCATCTGGTTTCAAGGCAGGAACACGCGCACAAGTCTTGCATGCATGGCCGGCCTAGACTGCGCTGTCATACAACTTTCATTAATAACACCATGCACACAATTATATTTTTATTTCATAATGAATGCGAACCCCTTCTGTAGCAGTTGTTCAAAGTGTCTATCTGCATTAATTAATTTGCGTACCGATCCCCTACATTACCAGAATTACTATATTCATTCTGCACTTCAGATCATTAATTACTTTGATACAAGAACAAGACTACAGAGATATTCACTGCCTTCTAAGTCCAAAACTACATTTGCAATAAATTCACAATTTTCAGATTCTACCTTTTTCAACTAATTTGCTGCAGGTGAATTTGCGAAAGTCGATTGAGCGAAAAATGTTTTTCGGCATATTAAAGATCTCCAAGCCTAAATTAGAGCCTCTGGACCCAATTTCTTCTCTCTCGCGTCCTAGTAATATCTCAGTTGCATACTGAGTGGCGATTGACACGATGAGCTAACTATAGTCCTGTCACCTCTAATTTCCGGCAGTCAATCACGCTGTAGGTCGACTACATTTAAACGTGTGCGTCTTGTGATTCGCTTACGAAGATGTAAAGCATTTCCTAAGGCTGGATAAATACTTAATATATAATCGCCCGCCATTTTGGCTCTTTCGTTGGCGTTCGCAGAAAGCACACGAGGACGTTATTTGCCGCTCAATTATTTGCTGAATTACATTGCGTTTGATTTATTATCATAGGAGCTACGACATGATAATGTTTAACGGTGTGGCAAATAGATCCCTCGTCTGGTAGCTCGGCAACGAAAGAACAAAAATGGCGAACGATACTACCTACCTAGACTTTATAGAGCCTTGACTTCCTAAGACGTAAGCAAAGAAGAGGAGTCATGCCGGAAATAACAGCGTCGCGACTATAAATTTTAAATTTAATAATCTGATTGGCTATGTACTGTATACTTTTAGTACAACCATCGATGTAGCTCAGTCGGCAGACTCGCTGGGCTGCTGATCCGGAGCTGCGTTCGGGCTTGGGTTGGATCCCCCTTTGGTCTTTGGTTTCTTCCGAGGTTTTCCACAGCCGTGGGGCTGAAGACGGATGGTCTATGGCGAGTCCTCGGCATCAACCCCTTTGATTTGATTACCCCCCTTTGATTTGATTACCTGGTTGGGTTTTTCCGAGGTTTCCCCCACCAAAAGGCAAATGCCAGGCAATATTTTGGCGAATCCTCGGACCTCACCTCATCTCACTACATCTCGCAAAAAAAAAAAAAAAAAAAAAGTAAAAAATTGCACACAATTGTAAAAATTGTAGAAAATTACTAAATTGTAAAACTATAATAATTTGTAAAAATTGTAATTGTAATATTGTAAAATGTTGACTTGTTCCACACCTTAAAGCTTCATTGCTCATGTAAGATGTATGGAATAAAATAAATGAATGAATGAATGAATGAATGAATGAATGAATGAATGAATGAATGAATGAATGAATGAATACTTATCCCTCTGGTCCTATCAGAAAATAAATGTAACTAAATTTCCTATAGGTACTGTAACTTCCGTCTTGGGGTGTCTGTGTTTCTGGGAGCATTTAGTTATTTTAATAAATAGGCCTACATACTACATATATCTAAGTTGACAGAAACTTTATTGTGTCACCCATAGCATTACCACTTCAGTAAAGTCAGAAATTACCCAATCATATGCAAGTCATTAGTCTCCATATATTGAGAAAGCGAGGTGAAGTAACAAGAAACAGATGTTTTCGAAACAAGATCAACGATAATAAACCGAGTATCAACAAAAAGATGATGGCATATGTTCGATTACGTCATGAAGATGTGTTGAAAGACTGTATACTACACAAAAGTTGCACAGCCTTACTCAGAAAATCAGAAGGAATGTAAAAATCACCGGAGAGAGATAACTTCAGCAAATGAGCGAAGCGACATGCACTAAGAAATACGCTATGTCATAAATGGGCCTATATACAATACATAGGCCTAATTGTAGCCTACAACTTATATAGAGAACACAGTCTACTATATACAGTCGCGAAGCTCTATATGTAGTAAAAATGCAAACATGGGTAGTTGCCCACCACTAGGATCGCTACTATCGCCTCAGCATCGCAGATCTCTCTCCTAGTAGACGACAAAATATGTTACACTTTCGTAATGTTCTTTTGGAAAAATTAACACCTTCCTTCCATTATTGAAATATTAAATGCACAAAGTTAATTTATTATTTTAATGAAGTATATTAAATTCCACCATAAACTCGAAGATACCTGCAAGAAATAGGTTAATATAATTTTTGTTTGTGCAAAACGAACTGAAATTTACTATAATCGCTTCACTCATTCAAGATTATAGCGATAATTAACTATGAAACCAATAAATATTAATTTTCATTTCCCTTTACAACAATAATAATGGAAATATGAATTAATGGAGTAACTTACGTGTACCGGTACTTGTAGTGTAGGCTTACGTAGTTAACAAAGTGGGATGAGGTTAAGCAATAATAATCACACCAGAATTGGAAATAAAACGTGATCAATAAATTTTATTCTAACAGACTTTTTCTACGTCTCTAGTAAAGTAACAAATAAAAATAACAACAAAATTAAAACCTACAATTAAAAACATATCCTTTGAAAAAAAAAAGTAGGCCTAAGCAATAATAATCCCACCAGAATTGAAATAAAACGTGATCAATAAATTTCATTAAAACAAACTTAATTTTTCTACGTCTCTAGTAAAATATTATTATTCCAATTATTGTATTTTAGCCATTAACATTTTCATTACAACCAATAACGAACATTTCACAAGCATCAATGTGAAATACGCAACGAGCTAGCACTCGATGGAAATACGACACAGTCCAAAGACGACCGTGGACAGTCTATTGTTTCTAGTTGCTAACCGCTTGGAGCGCTTTATCACGAGATTTGCAAAAAAATCACCTCAAGCTTCGCGACTGTATATAGTAGACTGTGATAGAGAAGTTGAAGTTGTTTGTAAAATACCATTATTCTTGAGTTTTAAAGTGAGAGGATGGTATTTTTTTAACTTTTTTCCTATTTGGTGTAAAATATTAATTTTTTGTATGTAAAGAGCTCATAGCTGTGGCAACTCAACCAAATAAAAATATTTTTGAAAAAAATATTATTTGGAGGCCCAAATTTGAAAAAAAATATATATATACCCAATGCAGGATTGTACTAAAACCGATATATCTAAACCGTTTTTAAAGATAGATTCAAACAGTTTTTTGCAATATATTTGCAAAAGCATGTTCTACAAACTGTCTGTAACAGAATTTTGATATTAGTCCCTACGTTTGTAAAATAAACAATTAAAATTTAATAACAATTTTCTGATTTTCTTTCTTGCAAACAAACGGACATATTTTTAAAATGAAATCAATTAACAACATTCTGTTACAGAGAAAAGTTTTCTAATAGTCTAAAGAATGTGTGTTCTAAATTTCATGCATGTATCTTTAATAGTTCAGAAATTATATCCATTTTTGTCTGGCAATTAAGCAAAAAAAATGAAGTTGCTGGAAACCGATAAAGGCGGGCGTGTGATTTAAAAATCCATAGCGCAGGAAGCTTAAAAATGACATCTCATCACCCGATAAGGGCACAAATACCCACAAAATGTTATGCAATGCATTCCACACATATCAAAGAATATTTTAAAGAAAAAAAAAATTTTTAAATTTAATTTACCGAAAAGAACAATAAAAGTGGGCGAGTGATTTAAAAATCCATAACGCAGGAAGTTTAAAAATGGCGACTCAACATCCGATAAGGGCACAAAAACCCACAAAATGTTATGCTATGCATTCCACACATATCAAGGGTATTTTAAAGATTTTTTTAAATTTACTACTTTTTCACCAAAAAATACGGTACCATCCTCTCCCCTTAAGGGTAAAATAATATTACAGATAAAAATGAATTATTCAGGATTATCATTTCATTAATTAACTATAATTTTAAAGCTAAAAATGTGTTGTGAATTCCATAGTTGCTTGGAACAGAACTTTTTTTTTATTTTTAACTACAAAATCACATTTTCTTACTCATTTATCACAAAAATTGTTGCAAATCACGCCACTCTTGTAAATTCGTCAAGACTGTACATTAGGATGCATAATTAAACTGTAAGGAATTAAGTTCCTAAAGTCGTATGATTTGTAACAATTTTTGTGACAAGTGCGTAAGAATGATGTTATTTTTGGTTAAAAATTGAAAAACAAAATCTGTACAAAGCAACTGAGAACATATTTTAGCTTCAGAACACTATATATTATTTTAATGTACCGAAGAACACATGATATTTCCATGCAGATATTCTGCGTCATCATACGATGAAAGAGTAATGGAACTTCGGTAAATTAAAATAATATATATGATATGCGTAAATCACTTCGTGATTTAAGACGGCGCTTCTTCCGTCGGATCCCTGCCAATCATTCACTCATAACGAGTGCACCTCAGCACATGTGTGGACTTCGGTCCTACGTTCATAGACATCTATTACGTAGTGCAGAGGGCGGCCACTAGAGGGAACCCAAGAGTTGTAACTTAATCTGAGACGATTCTGTCCGACGCCGGGGTGGGTATCCGGTGTGCTTTAGTGGATAAAGCATCAGCACGTAGAGCTGAAAACCCGGGTTCAAATCCCGGCGCCGGAGAGAATTTTTCTTCGTTCCATTACTCTTTCATCGTATTCAGGACACTAGCCAATTAAAGAAATGATACTCCTGAATAGTTCATTCTTTATCTGTAATATTCTTTTACCCTTAAAACTAAAGTAACGAGGTATTTTACAGACAACTTCAAATTAATGTAACTTTGAAAATATTGAGATTAGGACAAATATTTATATGACATTTTTTGCTCAGAATGTCTTCGGAAATAAGCTCCGTAAGGGACGGTAAATCCTCGTGAATCAACCTATATATATATATATATATATATATATATATATATATATACACACACACACACACACACACACACACACACACAGGGTGTTTAAAAAATACGGGGCATAATTTCAGGTATGTATTTCCCACATGTAGACAATCAAAATAGTTCATTACAACATGTGTCCGGAAATGCTTTATTTCCGAGTTATGGCCTTCACAACATTGAAATTCACCGGAACGTTTTTCTTTCCGCAAGTCGTTGCCGTCAAAAGAGACATTAAGAGGGCACTCTGACAGTTCATTCCGAGGCGAAGGTTACATTCAGTGTTGTGTAGGCGTTAGACTGTGCGACATGTATTCAAATCAAGAGCTGGCAAAGATACACTTCATGTACGGTAAGGCGGACGGCAATGCTGCACTGGCTCGTCGTTTGTACCAGGAGAGGTACCCACAGCGACAATGTCCAGATCGGAAGACATTTGTACGTCTCCATTACCGTCTGTGCGAGTATGGAAAATTTAACTCTCCTGGTTTGGGAAGGGGACGACCAAGATCTACAACTCCAGAAGTACAGGAGGAGATTCTGGAGGCTGTGAACATGACTCCTTCTATCAGCACATGAAGGATAGCGTTGCAAGTCAATGTTCCTCATACGACTGTCTGGAGACTGTTGAAAGAGTATCAATTGTATCCTTATCATTTGCAACATGTACAGGCCCTGTCACCAGCAGATTACCCTGCACGAGTTAGGTTCTGTCAGTGGTTCTTGCAGCAGTGTGGTGTAAATCCGAACTTTCCTGCCTTAGTATTATTTACAGATGAAGCACAGTTCACACGAGATGGCATAACAAATTTCCACAATCAGCATGTATGGGCGTATGAAAATCCACGTGCAACTGTTCCATCTCATCACCAGGTTCTCCCTCAACATGTGGGCCGGTATCATTGGTGATCGATTAGTTGGACTCCATGTACTTGTAAACAGACTTACGGGGCAGGCGTACACAAACTTCCTGGAAAACACCATACCTCATGTTTTAGAAGACACTCCACTGATCGATCGTCAACACATTCACTTCTTGCATGATGCGCTCCTGCACACTTAAGTCGTACGGCTCGCCGGCACTTGGATCGAAGGTTTCCTTATCGATGGATAGGTAGAGGTGGCCCAATTGCTTGGCCTCCACGCCCACCTGATCTGAACCCTCTCGATTTCTACTTGTGGGGCCATTTAAAATCATTGGTTTATTCGTCTCCGGTGCCTGATTTGGAATCCCTTCGGAATCGAATTGTGGCATGTTCTGAGGCCATACGCAATACTCCTGGAGTTTGGGATCGTGTTCGCAGGCCAATGAGAAATCGATGTGAGGTCTGTATTCAAGCAAGAGGTGGACATTTTGAACATCTTCTGTAATGACAACGACCTGCGGAAAGAAAAACGTTCCGGTGAATTTCAATGTTGTGAAGGCCATAACTCGGAAATGAAGCATTTCCGGGCACATGTTGTAATGAACTATTTTGATTGTCTACATGTGGGAAATACATACCTGAAATTATGCCCCGTATTTTTTCAGTTCTGCGTTGTGTAACTTTCTCCATTCTCCTGTAACTTCATCCCTCTCAGACCCAAATATTTTTCTAAACACCTTATTCTCGAATAGACTTAACCCCTGTTCCTTTCTAAAAGTGAGGGTCCAAGTTTCACAACCATGCAGAACAACCGGTAATATAACTGTTTTATAAATTCTAACTTTACGTTTTTGACAGCAGACTGGATGACAGAAGCTTCTCAACCGAATAATAGTAGGCATTTCCCATATATTTCGACCTGTCTACGAGTGTAAGGTCCTTCAGTTTGAACACAATCTTTTGGAACCAATGAACCAATGATTTTTGTCCTGTATAGACCCAGCTCAAGGAAGTCAGAGTTCCAATAGCAGTGGCGTAGCGTCAATGTAAGCTAAAAAGCTTATCTTCCCCAGTTAATAATAATTTCATAATAAACCTGCAGTTTATGAACAAAATTATTTATTAATTTTAATATAATTTATATTTACGCGTTAAATATTGTGATGCGGCAACTGAGGATGATTTGTGATGCAGCAGTAACAAGAAGCCTGCACACACCAGCTTCCAAGCAGACTGGTTTCTTCTGTGTAATCCACCCCGCAGATTTTCCATCCCATTCTAACTAAACTACCCTAGTCGCAAGGCTCGCAAGAAGCTAGCTTTAACATTTAAAATAAGTAGTTTCCGAGTTATTCCTTTTCGTCAGTTGTGTTCAGTTGAAGTGTTAGTGTGCATTGTGGCTGATATAATAAATAGTGAGTGAAATAACAGTTCCTGACACTAATTTACTTGAATTTTTTTTAGGACAATTATATTATCAAGACTGACTTACGAACAAAAGTGTGATTTAAAAAACAAATGACCGACTCCCTTGCTGTCAATGAAGGACACAACCAAAAGACAGGCGCATACTTACGTATGAATTTTGTTTAAACAAAAGCCGCCCTAAATAAGGGTTCGATAGATCGGCCTACTAATCAATTCATAAAGAATAATAAGTAAACAAAACAAATTTGTGACATTTGGAAAGAAAAAGACAAAACATTAAGATAAGAAAACGTAGGAAATCATTTACAACAAAAATTTTGTTGGGTACAAATGATTACTAATTATAGCTAAGGATGATTTTAACACGTGAGATCCTATGACATCAATCGTTGCATCAGAAATTTTATATTGTTTAAGTTGATTTAAAGTTTCTCGTGGGATCGTGCCACGGGCACCGAACATGAGCCCAAAAACTGTCCAATGTGTGATGTGGTATTGTGCTCCAAGATGCTGACAACAAGGCTCATAGTTGACTTGTTTTTCACGACACACCTCTTGTGGCTGTTGCTCGTGCATCTCAAAACGGATTGTGGGATCAAGAATGACACCCTTATCCTTCTGCCGATCAATTATGATGATGTCAGCCCGTCTAGTAGAGCCATCAGAAGAGACGCAACCAACCTCCTTATAAACCTCATAGGAAGCATTCTGACGGATTGAAGCTGCGATGAGAGAACGAACCGTATTATGTCTGTTGATTCGGAGCAATTCTCCATGATGGCAGAAACCCAAGACGTGAGGATACTAATATTGTGATTTCTCTAAGTATGACAGGGAGTGAGCTAATGTTATACGTATACGTGTCTATTTGTTAAGAGATATGTGTAAACCGTGAAATCATATTTTACTACGTATCATTTGAGGTCATGCCTTATTGGTGTTACTTACGATGTTCCAACCAATCTTCGACTGCTGACTTGACATTGACTACTATTTATTTTTAGACTGTATTTTTGGAATACGTTTTCTCATATTGCATGAAAGACAACTTGAGTTAGCTTCCCCTGCTCAAAATTTCATGCTACGCCACTGTCCAATAGACCTTGAGATCGCAAGACAGTGTGAATTCAATCCAATTACGCCGCAAAATACCAAATAGTTTAAGCCGTGATGGTGGCAATGGTGTTGATTATGGCAATAATTTCTCCCCAGTTTGGCCTCGTTAAGTTCTCTGCGGCCCTTCGCAGAGGTTCCCGAAATCAATTATGAAACCCATGCTTAAAGTTGCATAACCTCGTCGCGGTAGTCGTAATTATAGTTTCATATTACGAAATTCAATACTTCCACATTGCCAGAGCTCTTCTCACTACACCGAGTATGAAGTGATTACAGTGGGGACGATCGACTTTCATATTAATGACGAAATAGTAATATACGTTACAAGAGCGGTATGTTGACGTTTTCATGGTCGAGGAAAAGATTGAAAAAGCGAAACGTAGTTGAGCTTTTTTAATTTCCGAGAACATGAAAACAAATATACCGCTCGTGTATCGTACATTATTTTGTGCGAAGATCGTTTATTACATACCTGAAAGACGAATTTCTAATTAGTTGCAATGAAATCTCCATCTTGGTTTCTGTTTAATGACGGCAACTGCGGAAAACCAAAATATCTTCCTTCAACATTGTTGCTATAAAATGTTTTCTGTGTTTACTATACTCCAGCAGGCCATGATATACGTCTGTCTTTTTTTTCCCCCAGTCTATAAATGCGAACTTAAAACAAACGGTAAGGTTATGTAATGATTTATTTTTCATTTTAATATTTTAACAATATTATTTATATAACATATTGCAGTAATAACATCCGCATCTGGAATCTTGTTGATTTTTTGACGGCTTCCTTAATGTTATTTTCATCAGGAATGCAATAACTTTTGTGGAATAGTAGACTTTACTTAATTTTTTCAAATATTTAAAAACAATAATTAACATTGCAATTTAGATGAAATTGCAGTGGTAAGTTTCCAATTTATAATTATTACTATGTTAAACGTCTATAAAAATAATATGTTAAAAGCCTAAAGCAGTAAAATCAATGTCGCGCTTAAGCGGTACGAAGAGGGAAATTGTTATGTGTGTTAGGTTGGGAATACTGAATGTGGTTTTTCACACTTACCGCGTATTGGTTTTGTGCGGAAAGCAAGCAAATACACACGATCTCGCACGAAGCTAACATTATGAAACGATTTACCGTGCTATAATATTTAATACGTCATTGTTGCCATAGTAACGCCTTTCTTTATAGACCATGATATCAAACTACTCATCAATACAAATCAGTTTAACTCTGAAATTTTTGGGATTAGGACAAATGTTTATATGACTTTTTTTCCTCAGAATCTCTTCGGAAATAAGCTCCGTAAGGGACGGTAAATCCTCGTGAATCACCGTGTATATAAGTATAAGTATACTAGCCGTACCCGTGCGCTCCGCTGCACCCATTAGAAATAAATATAAAGTAATTACATAATTAAAATAGGACGTTTGATCCAGGGAACATTCGTGTTTGATAGAAGGATAAATCGTTTAATATGTTACTTAATTTAAATTGCATCCAAATAATTAAAATGCGATCATTTTGGTCCAGAGACACTCATTTGGTGCAATGACAATTCCTTTAACATGTTTCTTAATTTTTATTACATGCAACCATAGTGTAATGAAGATTGACATCATTTAGCTTTTAATGCGTATGTTTTATTTTACTTGTTATAGGTTTCCCTTAAATTATGGTAATAACTTAATTTTAACCCTTGTTTTCTACGTATTCAGTAAATGGCGCTTGGCCCACTATGGTTGTGAACCCTTCAAATAACTTAAATTATATTATATAATATTACATATTATATTATTTTATATTATATTATATTATATTATATCAGAAGTTACTGTAATAACATTATAGCATTATGTCCATCTAGATAAACTTATCTTTCCAATGGTGAAGTAATAATTATACAAATCGATTAATTAGCTTCCGAGATTACTTCATACAAACACAGAAACATCGTCTGTATATTAATAGCTTCCGTTTGTTGTTGTCGTCCAAGACCCCTTATAAACGAAGTCATTTGTTTTTATATCATTGCAGGCCATTAGATGGCATTGTTATTTTAATTTTAAAACTCATTTATCTCATTAAATCTCAGTCCTATCCAAATTTTTCAAGGAATAAAACTTATCGCAAACCATTTTTAAAGAAACTTTTGTTATGTAACATTTTTCACAAAAGTCAATAATATGCGAGATATTTGGATTTATTTAATTCAGACCCCCTTATAACCCCCCTTTTAAATAATGTATTTTGAATGCTATATAGCCTAAAGTCTAAGTTACAACGAACTTAATTTATATTCCAATTTTCATCGAAATCCGTTCAGCCATTATCGCGTGAAAAGGTAACAAACATACAGACAGACAGACAGACAGGCAGACATACAAACAAAAATTTGAAAAAAGCGATTTTCGGTTTCAGGGTGGTTAATTATATATGTTAGGACCAATTATTTTTGGAAAATCGAAAATTACCAGAAAAATTTCGGCTACAGATTTATTATTAGTATAGATAATGTATGTATGTGTGTGTGCATGCGTGTGCGTGTGTGTATGTATATTCTTCAGATGTTAACTTTTTGTATGTATATGAATTTGCTTATTAATAGATTCAGTTTATAATTATTTAATAACTATTTTTCTACGCCCCAAATCTTGAACAATCGTTCAATGTGTCTAAAAATTTCATTTTCAATAACTGTATGTTGTTGTCTTCCTTGCATTTTATTATCTAACATTTGCATTCAGAAAAAAATTAGCTTATTTACGAATGAAGACTTTTTTTTTTACCTCTGTCATAAATTAATTTAATTATATTTTGTGGCATACTCATGGTTTTTAACCTCAGTCTTTGTATACAAAAAAAAATAAATAAATACATACATAATAACTGCTGAGAAATACAATTACCAACAAATGTAAAGAGCTGAAAACTAAATCATCTTCCTGAACGTAAAAAGAAATCTATCAAATATAATAAAAATATATTTATTAAATGTATCTGCAGATCATTTACACAGTATTTTCTGACTGTAAAGCACACTGTTTCGTGTCTTGGCATTATCATTTGTTGGTCTTATAACACATATGAAAGTCACGTCACTGCTCCACGGTTGAGGCATAAAGTTCACTTTTAACGTAATATTTTACCTTAATGTTTAGGTGAGGGATTTGGACTTTTTCCATTGCTGGTTGTCACAATCAAAAAATTAAGACACAACGTTTCGAAGGGTGGTTCTCCCTTCGTCTTCAGGTGGAAGGAAGGAGAGAAAGGAAAAAAAAAACCTACTGTTGGGATCGTTACGTACAGCTATTCCACCGAAGCCAGGAATCAATCGATCCCAACAGTAGGTTTTTTTCCTTTCTCTCCTTCCTTCCACCTGAAGACGAAGGGAGAACCACCCTTCGAAACGTTGTGTCTTAATTTTTTGATTGTGACAACCAGCAATGGAAAAAATCCAAACCTCTCACCTAAACATTAATGATCTACCATTGCTTTCCAACCCGTCATTTAGATCAACAATAATTTAACTCTTAAAACCCTCTACAATATCCGTCATTATCGATGTTAGTAATGATAACCATTCACGTAATTGAAAATGCAAACTTAAAAAAACTTCGCCCGGACAGGGACTCGAACCCTGGACCCTTAGGTTAAAAGCCTAATGCTCTACCGACTGAGCTATCCGGGCTCTGCAGAACAGCACTTTCCAATAATGTAGAGGTAGCCGTTTGTTATTCTTCTGCTTCGCCTTTCTCAATGTGCGGTACCTGAAGACCAGGGGATTATCCCGGATATCGTTTAAACAAGGGGAGAAGTAAAGATTTCTTATTCAGTGAAAGATTGTATTGAACCTTTTCCATTGTAATGCCACACGACATTTTCCAAGACTGGAACAAAGAAAAAGAGTATTGTATCGTTTAAGGCAGGGCATTGCAAATGCTTTATTGAATTTAGCCATTGTGAATGGCTAGAGCTATTCTTCTCTCTGAGCGTATTCCGAATCTCACCGGTGAGCAATCCGATGGCATCACGGTGTTCCGAATTCCACCGATGACGTCATTGATGCTCCACCGGTGTCGCACCGGTGCCATCAACTTGCAGAGGTGGTGGCAGTCTCCATCAGCGAATCTGATTGGTTCTTGTATAGGGCGGGAATTAGCAGACGAATAACATCGTGCACTGTTGTGTCATGGCAGTGTGTTCTGCTTAAGTTCTGCTGTATTGTTTGTAATGAGCACAACGTAAAAACAATATGTTAATGGCTTATGAGCGAACATGTCAACGGACCCGTTATTACTACCGGTTCAAGAAATAAATTGTTTATGCTATCTTTTCTTTGAACGAGATGGGAGTACGAAAATTTCGCAAAATTTTGCTAGCGTAGCACAGACAACAACTTGTACAGTCGCCATGACAGCCATCGATCCTTCCAGCAGTTTTGTTCCTTATTTCGCTGCAAAGTGACGTCATTGATGCCACCGGACCGGTGAGATTCGGAATACGCTGTCTCCTTTACACTTAACGACGGAGGTAAATCTCAACTCCGAAATGCAAAGATAAGCAACGTCTAAAGTGCGCCAATTACAAGAAACGAAGAAACCCTTATTCAATGTTCCCAAGAAGTAGATGGAAACCCAAAAAAAAAGGAGAAGAAATTAGAATTTGGAATATTGTAATGGGTATTGATTTACGTGACTATGAAAACTATACTTGTTTTTTTGAAAGATGGGACATGACAGGACCGTTGCGATCGGAAAAACAACTGAATGTCACGTAGCATGGTAGGCCTGTTGCTATGGTAACAACGGTTGAGTTGCCAAACTTACCATTCTCACGTGGCGAGTGCTTAATAGCTCTCTTGGCGACATTTATTATGCACACAATGTTAGCATTGGTACGTTTCGTCTTTGATTCTCTGTCGATTTTTGTATTGTTTTCTTACATGCTCGTCAATTGTCAATGAATGTTTTAACGTCAGCCATCTTAACATCAATTGCTAGCTTCCATCAGCTGGCAGCATGGTAGTCCATATTGGCAACATGGCACTGTAGTTCCAAGCTCGGCCGCTTAACTGTCATGTCCCATCTTTCAAAAAAATAAGTGTACATCATCATCTTCAACGTATGTGTGGGAATGAGAGATAGACGGGAAAATAGGCTATGTCAGGTGAAAATTCATGGTTGGTAAATTCCCTAAGGCTTATAAGTAGAGCCTGGATGTTTAGGCATTTGTAACAGTAAAAATAGGCAGGCAAAAAAGGCAATAAAACGTAAAAAAGGCACAATAATCTTTGAAAAAGGCAATATAAATTTTAAATAGGCATAATACATTTTAGCAATAAATTTAAATTATATCAACATAACTCACATATTTACTTCGTAGTTGATATATGTTGACTTATAAAATAGTTTTTTTCGTGATTAACCGTCTTTTCACAAACCTTACATAACAAAAAGTTCCATCGGTTGAAAACACATGGGCACCAAATTCACTAACGTAAGCATGAAGTTTATTTTCAATGGTTTACTGAATTTAGGCATTCTAGCTAACCGATCTTATACCTTCTGTCACCCGACAATAACTGACTGTTCCTCACTCAAATTTCTTTCTCCTACAATAATAAACACGTGTAGCACAAAATTGTAACGGTAAGATTTGAAAATATGAAAGCAAAGAATTGGAAATGCTACGTGACAACTTCTATGAGAACGAGCTTAATATTTAAAATTGTAAAGCTGATTGTTGGTATCGTGAAGACATGACAATATTATATTTGTAACTGTGGATTGTCGATCATTATTCATATTACACCAATAATATTAAAGCATGATTATTAGCACATTAAGCAACGAAATAAATTACTTTTATTTACTACTAGCCGTACCCGTGCGCTCCGCTGCACCCGTTAGAAATAAATATAAAGTAATTACATAATTAAAATAGGACATTTGATCCAGGGAACATTCGTGTTTGATAGAAGGATAAATCGTTTAATATGTTACTTAATTTAAATTGCATCCAAATAACTAAAATGCGATCATTTTGGTCCAGAGACACTCATTTGGTGCAATGACAATTCCTTTAACATGTTTCTTAATTTTTATTACATGCAACCATAGTTTAATGAAGATTGACATCATTTAGATATAATGTGTATACTTTATTTTACTTGTTATAGTTTCCCTTGAATTATGGTAATAACTTAATTTTAACCCTTGTTTTCTACGTATTCAGTAAATGGCGTTTATATGTTAGGAGAAAATACACAAACGATTAGGGAAAACACGGAAATTTTACTTGAAGCAAGTAGAGCGATCGGTTTGGAAGTAAATCCCGAAAAGACAAAATATATGATTATGTCTCGTGACCAGAATATTGTACGAAATGGAAATATAAAAATTGGAGATTTATCCTTCGAAGAGGTGGAAAAATTCAAATATCTTGGAGCAACAGTAACAAATATAAATGACACTCGGGAGGAAATTAAACGCAGAATAAAAATGGGAAATGCGTGTTATTATTCGGTTGAGAAGCTCTTATCATCCAGTCTGCTGTCCAAAAATCTGAAAGTTAGAATTTATAAAACAGTTATATTGCCGGTTCTTCTGTATGGTTGTGAAACTTGGACTCTCACTCTGAGAGAGGAACATAGGTTCAGGGTGTTTGAGAATAAGGTGCTAAGGAAAATATTTGGGGCTAAGCGGGATGAAGTTACAGGAGAATGGAGAAAGTTACACAACACAGAACTGCACGCATTGTATTCTTCACCTGACATAATTAGGAACATTAAATCCAGACGTTTGAGATGGGCAGGGCATGTAGCACGTATGGGCGAATCCAGAAATGCATATAGAGTGTTAGTTGGGAGACCGGAGGGAAAAAGACCTTTAGGGAGGCCGACACGTAGATGGGAGGATACTATTAAAATGGATTTGAGGGAGGTGGGGTATGATGATAGAGACTGGGTTAATCTTGCACAGGATAGGGACCGCTGGCGGGCTTATGTGAGGGCGGCAATGAACCTTCGGGTTCCTTAAAAGCCATTTGTAAGTAAGTAAGTATATTATATTATATTATATTATATTATATCAGAAGTTACTGTAATAACATTATAGCATTATGTCCATCTAGAGAAACTACACTTTGCAATGGTGAAATAATAATTAATTATACAAATCGGTTAATTTAGCTTCCGATATTACTTGATACAAACACAGAAACATTCTCTGTAGGCTATCTTTCATAGCTTTCGAATGTTGCTGTCCAAGGCCCCTTATAGACGAAGTCATTTGTTTTTTAATTCATTACACGGCCTTAGATGGCAGTTATTTTAATTTTAAAACTCATTTATCTCATTAAATATCAGTCCTATCAAAATGTTTCAAGGAATAAAACTTATCGAAAATTATTTTTGAAGTAACTTTTGTTATGTAACATTTTTCACAAAAATCAATAATAAGCGAGATATTTCGATTTATTTAATTTAGGCCCCCTTGTAAACTCCCTTCTAAATAATGTATTTTGAATGCCATATAGCCTAAAATCTAAGTTATAACGAACATAATTTATATTCCAATTTTCATCGAAATCCGTTAATCCATTATCGCGTGAAAAGGTAACAAACATACAGGCAGGCATAAAAACAAAAATTTAAAAAGAGCGATTTTCGGTTTCAGGGTGGTTAATTATATACTGTATGTTAGGACCAATTATTTTTGGAAAATCGAAAATTACCAGAAAAATTTCGGCTACAGATTTATTATTAGTATAGATGTTAGTAAAGTTGGTCATTATTTCAAATATTTAAATTTCATACACAATACATTACAATTAATTAGAAAATTGCAAATAAACAAGAAATATTGCTTTAAAATGACAAAAAAAAAGGCATTTATTAGTAAGCAACACCTCGGAAAGGCAAAACAGGCAAATAAAAATTGGCCCTATCACTTTGATTTACTCCAAATCACATTTATATCTAATAATGCAAATAATGATTTACTTCCACCGAGAAAAAATACATTTTGCCAAACATCCGGTCTCTAGTTATAATATATTATCATCATTCCTGAATGCTGTTACAGTGTCTTTCAATAAAGCCTACTTCGTTGAAGGTGTCTGAATATACATAGCTATTTCAGGTCATTGTAGTTTGTAGGTGAAAATTTAAAATGTCAGGTTTGCTATGCTTTCGAACAATAGACATAGCATCTTGGTATAGCTGCTACATGTAGAGCTTGAAATGTAGAGGGTAAAATCATTTTATCCTGCTAAGAGATCTTGCTGAACTGATCGGGAGACTACGAAATTTTGTACACCTCTTATTTTATCAGTAAGTAGCCTAATACCTTTTGGTCTTTCATTAGGAACTGTAATTTTTTTGCTCTCTAGAGCCAATACTGAAGAGAATGACGCATATAAATATCTACACCACACCGACATTAAGTATATGAAAAAGAGCCAACCCCACTTGATTAATAAAATAACTATAACAATATTTGATTTTTAATAGCAATATTATCTTACGTAAGTTTTGTAGTTATAGCCGCCACTCAGTAAATTATAGAAATGAAGATCTAATTTAAGATATTCTCTACATCTACTTTTATAACTCCAAAATGTTTCACTTTTATATCATTAATATAGCATTAATATGTATAATTAATGAATAATAGTCACATCATGGCATTAGCTATAATAATAATTTAATTTATAATGGTAATAATGTCATCAAACCACCTAAAGTTTTGTAGATTTTAATATCCAATACACAACTGTACTCAGAAAATTACACACCGCAGAAGCAGACCTGTAAATTATTTTTAGTAAGTCTTGAAGTTTTTAATAACCAATCGAAATTGAACTCTAAATATGTCAGCAATTCTGCAGGTCATGGCCTTCGTGTAATAGCCTATTGTTTATTGTAGTGTGTGTTT
The DNA here is from genome assembly GCF_040183065.1 of Periplaneta americana. Classification (NCBI taxonomy): domain Eukaryota; kingdom Metazoa; phylum Arthropoda; class Insecta; order Blattodea; family Blattidae; genus Periplaneta; species Periplaneta americana. The sequence goes on along the minus strand of NC_091130.1, from coordinate 148,088,962 downwards.
TGTTTTATTCTGAAATGGAATTAATTAGTTCTCAAAACTGACGAAAGATGGATTTTGGAAAATAGTAAAATTATGTAGGAAAACTAACACTTCACTTAAAGTTACTATTTTTCAGAAAATCCTTGGATGCCAAGCTTCAAAATGTCGGGTCATTCATTAAAATCCGTTCAGTCGTTTTCCCGTAATTTCCATTACCAGTTCAAATTATATATATAGATACTAATACTTGACATTAAAAATATTTTTATATCCATTTTCAACAATTCTCACATTTTTATAATGATGCGAAAAAACTAACTTGGGAAGCTTGGGAAAAACCTGGTTCACTGACTGAGAAGAAACTGTCTACTAAAGGATGCACTGGAAGGAATACTGAACGGGAGAAGAGTTCAGGAGAGAAGAAGATGTCAGATAATAGACGATATTAAGATATATGCATCGTTTGCGGAGAGTAAAAGGAAGGCAGAAAATAGGAAAGATTGGAGAATGCTGAGTTTGCAGTGAAAAACCTATCTTTGGACAGAAAACTATGAATGAATGAATGAATGGATGGATGAATGGATGAATGGATGGATGAATGAATGAATGAATGAATGAATGGATGAATGGATGGATGAATGAATGAATGAATGAATGCAAGAATGGATGAATGAATGAATGAATGGATGGATGAATGAATGAATGGATGAATGAATGGATGGATGGATGAATGAATGAAAGGATGAATGGATGAATGAATGAATGAATGAATGGATGGAAAGATGAATGAATGGATGGATGGATGGATGAATGGATGAATGAATGGATGGATGAATGAATGAATGAATGAATGGATGAATGAATGAATGAATGGATGAATGAATGAATGAATGGATGGATGGATGGATGAATGGATGGATGAATGAATGAATGAATGAATGAATGAATGGATGAATGCATGGATGGATGGATGAATGAATGGATGAATGAATGGATGGATGGATGGATGAATGAATGAATGAATGAATGGATGAATGAATGAATGAATGGATGAATGAATGAATGGATGGATGAATGAATGGATGGATGAATGAATGAATGGATGGATGGATGAATGAATGAATAAATAAATAAATAAATAAATAAATGAATAGATCATAGTCAATCCCCCAATGAATTGTAGTTGACTGTCTTTGTTAGGTTAGGTTAGATGCAAACAAACAGATTCAAGAAATTTCCAGATTCTGCTTGTAAACACCAACAAAATTTTATTCACTTCAACAAAAGAGAAATGCTAATGTTAGTACTGAGAATATGCTAAAACTCAATACTACTAGCAATCGCTTAGGTTTTATTCAATGCAGCCGAACTTTTTGCTAAATTCACTGCCGAGTTTTCTAAAATCCGTTACCATGGCAACGTGGCTTGCTCCATTTCACAACGGCCCGGCTGTCCTATTTTCAATATAAGAGGCAGACGTCCGGTTGCTGAGCTCCAATGCCTGCCAACAGTACTTCACTGTTTCTGCTCGTAATCTGACCGTGCCAACTGCTAAATAGCATAATCACTTATCAGCATTCTGGCCTTGTACAGCCATTAGGGCAATGTAGATGTAACAGCAGATGGAGGTTAAGATGGTCGCTTCCTCAAGGCGTGATGTTTGTAGCTAAACGCGTCAGATATTCTTGTACGAAAATGCTTAGAACAACTGCATGGTGCAGAGAAATTGGAAAGAGCAGATGAACTCTATGGGCACCAAGTAATTTTATTGCATTCTGTGGCTAAAAAATAATTTTTAAAATTTAATATTTTCACTTCTACTGAAGATAGGCCCCTGGAACATTTACCGTATATTAAACACGCTTTTTTCTAATATAAAAATGTGGGAATTAATCCTCTGGAGATGTTCGTTTATTATTGTCAGATTTTAAAATTATAAAATACACAACAAATATATTTTATAATTTAAAAATCTGTCAATAATAAACAAACATCTCCTGAGGATTCATTCCCATATTTTTATATTAGAAAAAGTGTGTTTAATAAGTCGTAAAAGTTTCACGGGCCTATCTTCAATAGAAGTGAAATTATTAAATTTTAATAAAATACACAACAAATATATTCAGAATAAATATGGGAAATGCCTGTTATTATTCGGTTGAGGAGCTTTTATCATCCAGTCTGCTGTCAAAAAATCTGAAAGTTAGAATTTATAAAACAATTATATTGCCGGTTGTTCTTTATGGTTGTGAAACTTGGACTCTCACTTTGAGAGAGGAACATAGGTTAAGGGTGTTTGAGAATAAGGTGCTTAGGAAAATATTTGGGGCTAAGAGGGATGAAGTTACAGGAGAATGGAGAAAGTTACACAACGCAGAGCTGCACGCATTGTATTCTTCACCTGACATAATTAGGAACATTAAATCCAGACGTTTGAGATGGGCAGGGCATGTAGCACGTACGGGCGAATCCAGAACTGCATATAGAGTATTAGTTGGGAGGCCGGAGGGAAAAAGACCTTTAGGGAGGCCGAGACGTAGATGGGAAGATAATATTAAAATGGATTTGAGGGAGGTGGGATATGATGATAGAGACTGGATTAATCTTGCTCAGAATAGGGACCAATGGTGGGCTTATGTGAGGGCAGCAATGAACCTCCGGGTTCCTTAAAAGCCAGTAAGTAAGTAAGTAAGTAGAACAAATATATTTCAACATATTATATAGATACCGTCTCAGAAATCACTATTCAAATGAAATTCTAAATTTTATACTACGTTATTTTTCACACCTTATTTGACATAGATGGTGAAATCAAATACATTCAAAAGTTAAAGTTAGTTAGTTAGTTAGTTAGTTAGTTAGTTAGTTAGTTAGTTAGTTAGTTAGTTAGTTAGTTTACTTATTTATTTACTTATAATCAGGGAAAGGATTTATATGTAAATACATATTTACTTATAAAGCTAATATAATTTATATTTTGCATTATCTTTATGTTTCACAATGTGTAGGGTTGAAAAATCCTACTTTTATTTTCCATATTTTTCCATATTTTAGAGTTTAGTACATATTTTCGTTAATTTCCATATATTTTCCATATTTCATATAAAACAGTCCATATTATATTAGGTTTAACAATAAAACAAAACAAAATTCCATTAACTTTTAAAAATACATTTCAACAATAGAGATTTAAACACATGTTCAGTAATCCCTTTAACATCAGAGTTATTTGAAAATTAGCAGTCCTATCAACAATGGGAAAGTAAGTTACAAAACTGTATTAATTTAATTTAAAATTTTTAACAGACTTCAGTTGTGCAGCTCAACAGTTAAATGCCAGTCAGAGTACACATAGGTTCAGTTTTGTAAATCATACTATAAAGACGGTAAATATGCCAAAAGTACGTCATTCAGTCAATTTAAAATCAAAACTAACAAGTTACATTTCAGAATTTAAAGAAGATGGTTTATCAACTGACAATAAAATATTATTTTGTAATTTGTGTCAGTGTGCAGTATCATCTACACAAAAGTTCCTGGTGCAACAACACATTACAACTAGTAAACATCAGGCCAACAAACAACTAAATTCCAAGCAGAGACAATTGTTTTTAACACAACCAACAACATCGAATGTAAGATCTGAGTTTAACATCGACCTGTGCCGTTCTCTCATCTCTGCTGATATTCCTCTCTACAAACTAAAGAATAAGGTCTTCAGGGAATTCCTTGAAAAATATACTCAACATACAATCCCGGATGAGTCAACACTTAGGAAGACGTATGCTCCATCCATCTACGATGAGACAATACAGAAGATAAGAGATGAAATTAAAGATAGTTCAATTTGGGTTTCCATTGATGAGACTCCCGACAAAGAAGGTAGACTTGTTGGTAATGTAGTTATCGGTTTGTTAAGTGAACAATATTCTGAACGAATTCTTTTACATTGTGATGTTCTAGAAAAGTGCAATAACAAAACTATAGTTAAACTGTTCAACGAAGCTATGGGTATCCTGTGGCCAAAGGGTATTATGTACGATAATGTGTTATTCTTTATTAGCGATGCTGCCCCTTATATGGTCAAAGCTGGACAAGCATTATCTGTTGTATATCCTAAATTGACTCATTTTACTTGTGTGGCGCATGCATTTCATCGTGTGGCAGAAGTGGTCAGAGACAATTTCCCTAAAGTAGATTTGTTGATTTCATCAGTGAAAAAAGTATTTCTCAAAGCTCCCAGTAGAGTTAACGTGTTGAAAGAAATGTACCCTGAAATTCCATTGCCACCAAAGCCAATTTTAACTAGATGGGGTACATGGCTAGAAGCAGTTGAATATTATGCCGAACATATAGACTCTATTAACAATGTTCTCCTTGCATTGGACTCTGAAGATGCAGTCTCAATTGATACTGCGAAAACAGTTACCTGTGACATAAGTGTGAAGAATGACTTAGCTCACATTCAGCATACATTTTCATGCATCATAAAAACGCTCAAAAGTCTCCAAAATAGGCACCTTTCACTATCTGAAAGTTTTGAAATTATAAATAGTACTGTGGAACAACTGAATCGTGGTAGAGGTAAAGTTGCAGATGCAGTAAGAGCTAAGGTGGACACTGTACTTTCAAAAAACCCTGGATATGAAGAACTACAAAAGGTTGTTGCTGTGATGAGTGGTGAATCAACAGTGAAGATTAACTTGGACTTATCCCCAGCAGACATTGTGAAATTGAATTATGTACCAGTTACTTCTTGTGACGTCGAACGCTCTTTTAGTCAGTATAAATCTATCCTCAGAGACAATAGAAGAAGATTCACTTTTCAGCACTTGAAAGAAATGTTTGTAACCTATTGTTATGGTAACAGACAATAAAAATTGTGTTTTGTTGAAACTACATTGGAAGATAAGGTACGTCCATTATATTTTTTGTTTAGTTTGATTAAAATGTACCAATATTTAACGTACATAGTCATTTTTTTATAATTTTAAGTCCATATTTAATTCCATATTTTGGTAAAAATCCATATTTAATTCCATATTTTGGTAAAAATAACTACATATATATTTACATATTTCATATATTTTTAGTCCATATAAATCCGTTCCCTGCTTATAATACTTACCTACTTACTTATTGGCTTTTAAGGAACCCGGAGGTTCATTGCCGCCCTCACATAAGCTCGCCATTGGTCCCTATTCTGAGCAAGATTAATCCAGTCTCTACCATCATATCCCACCTCCCTCAAATCAATTTTAATATTATCTTACCATCTACGTCGCGGCCTCCCTAAAGATCTTTTTCCCTCCGGCCTCCCAACTAACACTCTATATGCATTTCTGGATTCGCTCATACGTGCTACATGCTCTGCCCATCTCAAACGTCTGGATTTAATGTTCCTAATTATGTCAGGTGAAGACTACAATGCGTGCAGTTCTGTGTTGTGTAACTTTCTCCATTCTCCTGTAACTTCATCCCTCTTAGCCCCAAATATTTTCCTAAGAACCTTATTCTCAAGCACCCTTAATCTATGTTCCTCTCTTAAAGTGAGAGTCAAGTTTCACAACCATACAGAACAACCGGTAATATAGCTGTTTTATAAATTCTAACTTTCAGAGTTTTCGACAGCGGACTGGATGATAAAAGCTTCTCAACCGAATAATAACAGGCATTTCCCATATTTATTCTGTGTTTAATTTCCTCCCGAGTATCATTTATATTTGTTACTGTTGTTCCCAGATATTTGAACTTCTCCACCTCTTCAAAAGATAAATTTCCAATTTTTATATTTCCATTTCGTACAATATTCTCGTCACGAGACATAATCATATACTCTGTCTTTTCGGGATTTACTTCCAAACCTATCTCTTTACTTGCTTCCAGTAAAATTCCCGTGTTTTCCCTAATCGTTTGTGGATTCTCTCCTAACATATTCACGTCATCCGCATAGGCAAGCAGCAGATGTAACCCGTTCAATTCCAAACCCTCTCTGTTATCCTGGACTTTCCTAATGGCATATTCTAGAGCGA